>NC_091287.1:439027306-439328006 GCF_032444005.1 Ranitomeya imitator
CAGGCATGTAGAGTCCATCCGTTCACCTTTTATGCGTCGCAGAAAGACACGGTGTTGGAACCAAAGATCTCAAATTTAGACTCATAAGACCAAAGCACAGATTTCCACTGGTCTAAAGTCCATTCCTTGTGTTCTTTAGCCCAAACAAGTCTCTTCTGCTTGTTGCCTGTCCTTAGCAGTGGTTTCCTAGCAGCTATTTTACCATGAAAGCCTGCTGCACAAAGTCTCCTCTTAACAGTTGTTGTAGAGATGTGTCTGCTGCTAGAATTCTGTGTGGCATTGACCTGGTCTCTAATCTGAGCTGCTGTTAACCTGCTATTTCTGAGGCTGGTGACTCGGATAAACTTATCCCCAGAAGCAGAGGTGACTCTTGGTCTTCCTTTCCTGGGGCGGTCCTCATGTGAGCCAGTTTCTTTGTAGCGCTTGATGGTTTTTGCCACTGCACTTACGAACACTTTCAAAGTTTGCTCAATTTTTCGGACTAACTGACATTCATTTCTTAAAGTAATGATGGCCACTCATTTTTATTTACTTAGCTGCTTTTTTCTTGCCATAATACAATTTCTTACAGTCTATTCAATAGGACTATCAGCTGTGTATCCACCAGACTTCTGCACAACACAACTGATGGTCCCAACCCCATTTATAAGGCAAGAAATCCCACTTATTAAACCTGACAGGGCACAACTGTGAAGTGAAAACCATTCCCGGTGACTACCCCTTGAAGCTCATCAAGAGAATGCCAAGAGTGTACAAAGCAGTCATCAAAGCAAAAGGTGGCTACTTTGAAGAACCTAGAAAATAAGACATAATTTCAGTTGTTTCACACTTTTTTGTTAAGTATATAATTCCACATGTGTTAATTGATAGTTTTGATGCCTTCAGTGTGAATATACAATTTTCATAGTCATGAAAATACAGAAAAATCTTTAAATGAGAAGGTGTGTCAAAACTTTTGGTCTGTACTCTACATACATACATACTACATACATACATACAACATACATACTACATACATGCTACATACATACTACATACATGCTACATACTGCATACATACATACATACATACATACTACATACATACTGCATACTACATACATACATACTACATACCTACTACATACATACTACATACATACATACTACATATATACATACTACATACATACTACATACATACAACATACATACTACATACATACTACATACATACAACATACATGCTACATACATACTACATACATACATACTACATACATACTACATACATACAACATACTACATACATGCACACACACTACATACTACATACATACAACATACTACATACATACTACATACATACTACATACATGCAAAATACTACATACATACTACATACAATACATTCATACATTACATACAATACATACATACAGACATACAGTACATATAACATAGAGTACATACTCAACATCACTTGTCATTTTGATCCCCAAAGCCAGTGTCATCTGTAGAAAAGATTAAAATAACAAACAACCAATATACTCCCTGATCCGCAGAAATCCACGAGTGTCCTACGACAATCTCCTGTGGAGAACGTCAGCATCAGCTGATGTGACCGATCTCTAGGGGCTCCAGGAATACAATGACGGGAGGAAGGTATCCTTCTGCACTGTATTCCTCCGGTTTACTATATTATGCTTTTTGCAGGCGCTGAAGTATGGTAAGTATGGTTAAATTAAGAATATTAAAATACTTTTTTCCTAATGTGTGTGTTTTATTAACCATTTACTAGTATTGGATTAATAATGGATAGGCGTCTTATTGACGCCTCTCCATTATTAACCCAGCTTAATGTCACCTTACAATAGCAAGGTGACATTAACCCCTTACTACCCCATATCTCACCGCTACATGGGAGTGGGAAGAGAGGGGCTAAGTGCCGGAATTGGCGCATCTTACAGATGCGCCATTTCTGGGGCGGCTGCGGACTGGTATTTGTAGCCTGGGGGGGCCAATATCCATGGCCCCTCTCTAGGCTATGAATATCAGCCCGCAGCTGTCTGCGTAGCCTTTCTGGCTATAAAATATATGGGGACCCCACGTAATTTTTTTGAGGGGTCCCCCTATTTTAATAGCCAGTAAAGGCTACACAGATAGCTGCGGGCTGATATTCATAGCAGGCTACAAATATTGGCCCCCGGCCGTCGGCTTTCCCACTCTGGCGCAGAAAATTGCGCAGGAGCCCACGCTGCTTTTTTCCATTTTTTTTAATTAAGCGCTCATTAAGGCCTCTTTCACACTTGCGTCGGTACGGTTCCGTCGCTATGCATCGGGCCGACGTACCGACGCATGTTGTGAAATTTGTGCACAATGTGGGCAGCGGTGCAGTTTTTCAATGCATCCGCTGCCCATTCTGAAGTCCGTGGAGGAGGGGATGGAGTTTCGGCCGCACACGCGCGGTAGAAAATGGCGGACGCGACAGACAAAAAAAGGTTCACTTGAACGTTTTTTCATGCCGACGGTCTGCCAAAACATGACGGATCTATTGCACGACAGACGTGACATGTGGCCAATGGCCATCCGTTGCGATCCATCGCTAATACAAGTCTATGGATAAAAAACGCATCCTGCAAGCACATTTGCAGGATCCGTTTTTTTCTGCTGGATCCGTTTTTTCTCATAGAGTTGCATTAGCTCCGGATTGCGCATGATGGCCACAAGTTTCATCTGTTTTTTGCCAGATCCATCAAAAAATCTGTTTCCGCCGGACAGAAAAAGCATACAGAGGAACGGTTTTTCTGTCCGGCAAAACAACGCACAGCAACGGATCCGGCGAAAAGCGTATGAAACTGAGATGTGAAATGGTTAATCCGATTTTTCATGCATGTTTCCATTCAAATTATGCACATTTTCCGTTTATTTTAGTTCCAAAAACTGCATCAAAACCGCACCAAAAACTGCATCAAAACTGCACCAAAAACTGCATCATGCGATTTTTGATGCAGCTTTTGGTGCAGTTTTGATGCAGTTTTGGGTGCAGTTTTGATGCAGTTTTTGGGCAGTTTTTGATGCAGGTTTTGATGCAGTGTTTGGTGTGGTTTTTGATGCAGTTTTTGGTGCAGTTTTTGATGCAGGTTTTGATGCAATTTTTGGTGTAGTTTATGATGCGTTTTTTGGTGCAGTTTTGATGCAGTTTTTGGTGCAGTTTTGATGCCATTTTTTGTGCAGTTTTTGATGCAGGTTTTGATGCAGTTTTTGGTGCAGTTTTGATGCAGTTTTTGGTGCAGTTATGATGCAGTTCTGATGCAGTTTTTGGTGCGGTTTTTGCGCGGTTTTGATGCAGTTTTTGGAAATAAATAAATAAACGGAAAATGTGCATGATTTGAATGGAAACATGCATGAAAAAATGGATTTGGAGGCCGGATTCATCATTTCACCTCTCAGTTTCATACGTTTTTCACCAGATGGATCCGGCAAAAAACGGATGAAACGCATGGCCATCGGGCGCAATCTGGTGCTAATACAACTCTATGAGAAAAAACGGATCTGGCGGAAAAAACGGATCCTGCCAATGTGCTCGCAGGAAGCGATTTTTACCCATAGACTTGTATTAGCGCCGGATTGTGCCTGATGGCCACACGTTTCATCCGTTTTTTGTTGGATCCGTCGCTGTGTGTTTTTTCGCCGGACAGAAAAACCGTTCTTCTGTATGTTTTTTCCTTCCGGTGGAAACAGCTTTTTTTGCCGGATCCGGCAAAAAACAGATGAAACGTGTGGCCATCAGGCGCATTCCAGCGCTAATACAACTCTATGAGAAAAAACGGATTCGGCGGAGAAAAACGGATCCTGCTTGCACGATGCGTTTTTTATCCATAGACTTGTATTAGCAGATCCCTCGTGTTTTGGCGGACCGTCGCCACGAAAAAACATTCAAGTGAGCATTTTTTTGTCCATCGCGTCCGCCATTTTCTACCACCCCCTCCTTCCCGGACTTCAGAATGGGCAGCGGATGCATTGAAAAACTGCATACGCTGCTCATGTCGTGCACAAATTTCACAACGTGCGTCGGTACGTCGGCCCAACGCATAGCGACGGACCCGTAGCGACACAAGTGTGAAAGATGCCTTATTGAGCGTTTAATTAAAAAAAAGAAACAGAAAAAAACAGCGTTGGCTCCCGCGCAATTTTCTGAGCCAGAGGGGGAAAGGCGATGGCTGGGGGCCAATATTTGTAGCCTGCTATGAATATCAGCCCGCAGCTGTCTGCATAAACTTTTCTGGCTATTGAAATAGGGGGACCCCCAAAAAATGACGTTTGGTCCTCCTATATTTTATAACCAGAAAGGCTACGCAGACAGCTGCGGGCTCATATATGCATAGCCTAGAGAGGGGCCATCGATATTGGCCCCCCTGGCTACAAATACCAGTCCGCAGCTGCCCCAGAAATGGCGCGTCTATAAGATGCGCCAATTCCGGCACTTAGCCCCTCTCTTCCCACTCCCATCTAGCGGTGGAATATGGGGTAATAAGGGGTTAATGTCACCTTGCTATTATAAGGTGAAATTAAGCCGGGTTAATAATGGAGCGGTGTCATTAAGACGCCTATCTATTATTAATCCAATACTAGTAAATGGTTAATAAAACACACATTAGGAAAAAAAAGTATTTTAACCCCTTCACCCCGAAGCCTGTTTTCACCTAAGTGACAGGGCCAATTTTTACAATTCTGACCACTGTCAATTTATGAGGTCATAACTCTGAAACGCTTCGATGGATCCTGGTGATTCTGAGAATGTTTTCTCGTGACATATTGTACTTTATAATAGTGGTAAACCATCTTCGATATGACTTGCATTTATTTGTGAAAAAAAAGGAAATTTGGCGAAAATTTGAAAATGTTGCAATTTTCAAATTTTTTGTTTTTATGCCCTTAAATTAGAGAGTTATATCACATAATATAGTTAATAAACAACATTTCCCACATGTCTGCTTTACATCAGCACAATTTTGGAAACATAATTTTTTTGTTAGGGAGTTATAAGGGTTAAAATTTGACCAGCAATTTCTCATTTTTACAACAAAATTAGCAAGACCATTTTTTTTAGGGACCACCTCACACTTGAAGTGACTTTGAGGGGTCTATATGACAAAAAATGCCCAAAAGTGACACCATTCTAAAAACTGCACCCCTTAAGGTACTTAAAACTACATTCAAAAAGTTTATTAACCCTTCAGGTGCTTCACATGAATTTTTGGAATGTTTAAAAAAAATTGAACATTTAACTTTTTTTCACAAAATTTTTAATTCAGATCCAATTTGTTTTATTTTAACAAAGGTAACAGGAGAAATTGGACCACAAAAGTCATTGTACAATTTGTCCTGAGTACGCTGATACCCCATATGCTGGGGTAAACCGTTGTTTGGGCACATGGCAGAGCTCGGAAGGGAAGGAGCACCATTTGACTTTTCAATGCAAAATTTGCTGGAATTGAGATCGGACACCATGTCGCGTTTGGAGAGCCCCTGATGTGCCTAAACAGAGGAAACCCCCCACAAGTGACACCATTCTGGAAAGTAGACCCCCTAAGGAACTAATCTAGATGTGTAGTGAGCACTTTGAACCTCCAATTGCTTCACAGAAGTTTATAATGTAGAGCCGTAATAGAAAATCATATTTTTTTTCACAAAAAATGATTTTTTCTCCCCAAATTTTTTATTTTTCCAAGGGTAACAGGACAAATTGGACCACAAAAGTTGTTGTGAAATTTGTCCTGAGTACGCCGATACCCTGTGTGTGGGGGTAAACCACTGTTTGGGCGCATGGCAGAGCTCGGAAGGGAAGAAGCGCCGTTTGACTTTTCAATGCAAAATAATTGAGATCGGAACCTATGTCGCGTTTGGAGAGCTCCTGATGTTCCTAAACAGTGGAAACCCCCCACAAGTGACCCCATATTGAAAACTAGACCCCCCAAGGAACTTATCTAGATGTGTTGTGAGAACTTTGAACCCCCAAGTGTTTCACTACAGTTTATAACGCAGAGCCATGAAAATAAAAAATATATTTTTTTCCACGAAAATGATATTTTAGCCCCAAACTTTTATTTTCCCCAGGGTAACAGGACAAATTGGACCACAAAAGTTGTAGTCCAATTTGTCCTGAGTACGCTGATACCCAATATGTGGGGGGAACCACTGTTTGGGCGCATGGCAGAGCTCGGAAGGGAAGGAGCGCCGTTTGGAATGCAGACTTAGATGGATTGGTCTGCAGGCAACACGCTGCATTTGCAGAGCCCCTGATGTACCTAAACAGTAGAGACCCCTCACAAGTGACCCTATATTGGAAACTAGACCCCCCAAGGAACTTATCTAGAAGTGTTGTGAGAACTTTGAACCTCCAAGTGTTTCACTACAGTTTATAACGCAGAGCCGTGAAAATAAAAAATCTTTTTTTTCCATAAAAATTATTTTTTAGCCCCCGGTTTTGTATTTTCCCAAGGGTAACAGGAGAAATTGGACCCCAAAATTTGTTGACCAATTTGTCCTGAGTATGCTGATACTCCATATGTGGGGGTAAACCCCTGTTTGGGTGCACAGGAGAGCTCAGAAGGGAAGGAGCACTGTTTTAGTTTTTCAACACAGAATTGGCTGGAATTTAGATCTGATGCCATGTCGCATTTGGAGAGCCACTGATGTGCCTAAACAGTGGAAACCCCCCAATTCTAACTGAAACCCTAACCCAAACACACTCCTAACCCTAATCCCAACCATAATCCTAACCACACCCAACCGTAAATGTAATCCAAACCCTAACTTTAGCCCCAACCCTAACTTCAGCCCAAACCCTAACTTTAGACACAACCCTAACCCTAACCATAACTTTAGCCCCAACCCTAACCCCAACCCTAGCCCTAAACCTAGCCCTAGCCCCAACCCTAACCCTAACCCTAGCCCGAACCCTAACCCTAGTCCTAACCCTAACCCTAGCCCTAACCCTAGCCCTAACCCCAACCCTAACCCTAGCCCTAACCCTAATCCTAGCCCTAACCCCAACCCTAACCGTAGCCCTAACCCTAGCCCTAACCATAGCCCTAACCCTAACCCTAATGGGAAAATGAAAATAAATAAATTTTTTAAAATGTTATTATTTTTCCCTAACTAAGGGGGTGATGAAGGGGGGTTTGATTTACTTTTATATCATTTTTTGGCAGATTTTTATGATTGGCAGCCGTTACACACTAAAAGTCAAGTGAGGTCTTGATTTTTGCGGGACGAGTTGACGTTTTCATTGGTGCCATTTTCAGGCACATGACATTTTTTGATCGCTTTTTTTCTGATTTTTGGGAGGCAGAATGAGCAAAAACCAGCAATTCCTGAATTTCTTTTAGGGGGGGCGTTTATACCGTTCCACGTGTGGTAAAATTGATAAAGCAGCTTCATTCTGCAGGTCAGTACAATTACAGCAATACCCAATTTATATCATTTTTTGTGCTTTTACACAATAAAAACTATTTTATATAAAAAATAATTGTTTTTGCATTGCTTTATTCTGAGAGCTATAACTTTTTTATTTTTCTGCTGATGACGCTGTATTGTAGCTTTTTTTGTAGGACAAGATGCCGTTTTCAGCGGTACCATGTTTATTTATATCTGTTTTTTTGATCGCGTGTTATTCCACTTTTTGTTCGTCGGTATGATAATAAAGCGTTGTTTTTTGCCTCGTTTCTTATTTATTTTTTTGCGGGGTTCACTGAAGAGGTTAACTAGTGGGATAGTTTTATAGAGCGGGCCGTTATGGATGCGGCGATACAAAATATGTGTACTTTTATTGTTTTTTTTATTTACATAAATAATTGGATTTATTGGGATTTTTTTTTTATCTTTATTTGGGGATTTTTTTTTTGTATACATTCTATTTTTTTTTACCTTTCTAGCATTGTCCCAGGGTGGGACATCAGTAAATTTTATCATATCGCTGATCTGACACTTTGCATAGCACTGTGTCAGATCAGCGATCTGACAGGCAGTGCAGGAGGCTTTCCGGCGCCTGCTCTGAGCATGCGCCGGCTAGCCACCTCACTTCGTGACCTGGAAGGAGTCCCTTGGCCATCTTGGATCCAGGCACTCCTTCCGGATCACCGGAACAACGCGATCACATCACGTTGCTCCGGTGGGAGAGCGCAGGGAGCCCCCGTTCCTGCGCGATCCCCCTCTATGCCACTGTCACTACTGACCGCAGCATCAGAGGGGTTAATTGCCCCCAATTGGTGCTAGCGCCGGTCGTGGGCATTCCTGCGGGGTGTCAGCTGTCATATGCAGCTGACACCTGCACCCGATTACCGCGGCGCTCAGCGCAAGACCGCGGTGATCGGTGCGCCGTACTAGTACTGCGGCTGGCACAATTACAGTTGCCGTACTAGTACGGTGCATGGCACGAATGGGTTAATATTCTTTATTTAACCATATTTACCATACTTCAGCGCCTGTAAAAAACGTAAAATAATAAACCGTATGCTCCCTTTCTGCCGTAGTCCAATTAATAATGAGTGTCCCATGAAGATCTCCTCTATAGAACAGTGACATCGGATGATGTCACTGCTCTATATGACCTTTAGTGACACACTGACAGGAGACAATGGCTCCTGCAGTGCATCACTGAGAGGTTACTAGAGTTCAAAGTCTCACTTTATGGCAATTGCTGCGTGGGAAAATTTCTCACACAGCAATGCCAAAAGTGAGACTAGGGACTATTTTTTTTACAGTGGCGGAGGAATACAATGCGAAGGATACCTTCCTCCCGTCATTGTATTCCTGGAGCCCATAAAGAGCAGTCGCATCACCTGAGACTGCCGTTTTCCATGGAAGATCGTCGTGGGACACTCGTGGATTTCTGCGGATCAGGGAGTATATTGGTTGTTTGTTATTTTAATCTTTTACAGATGACACTGGCTTTGGGGATCAAAATGACAAGTGATGGTGAGTTTGTACTCTATATTATATGTACTGTATGTCTGTATGTATGTATTGTATTTAATGTATGAATGTATTGTATGTAGTATGTATGTAGTATGTATGTTGTATGTATGTAGTATGTATGTTGTATGTGTGTAGTATGTATGTAGTATGTATGTTGTATGTATGTAGTATGTATGTTGTATGCATGTAGTATGTAGTATGTAGTATGTTGTATGTATGTATGTAGTATGTATGTATGTAGTAGTTATGTTGTATGTAGTATGTATGTAGTATGTATGTATGTAGTATGTATGTTGTATGTATGTATGTAGTATGTATGTAGTATGTTGTATGTATGTAGTATGTTGTATGTATGTAAGTAGTATGTACAGTATGTAGTATGCATGTATGTAGTATGTATGCTGCATGTAGTATGTATGTAGTCTGTATGTTGTATGTAGTATAGATGTTGTATGTATGTTGTATGTAGTATATTGTATGTATGTATGTATGTATGTAGCATGTATGTAGTATGTAGTATGTATGTAGTATGTAGTATGTATGTAGTATGTAGTATGTATGTAGTATGTATGTATGTTGTATGTAGTATGTATGTTGTATGTAGTATGTATGTAGTATGTATGTAGTATGTATGTAGCATGTATGTAGTATGTATGTATGTAGTCTGTATGTAGTATGTATGTTGCATGTATGTAGTATGTATGTAGTATGTAGTATGTATGTAGTACAGTATGTAGTATGTATTTTTTTTACATTCAACACATTTGGCGAATTATGGGACTACTACTGTCCCATCATTGGCTAATGTGTCAATCACTGCCAATGTAGCAGGCATAGCCCGATTGGACTTGTAGTCCCATCGGACGTTGCCTGCACAAACACAAAGACCCCCGGCAGGCCACACAGACCCCCGAGAGGCCCATACAGACCCCCCGGCAGGCCGCACAGACACACGATAGGCTGCACAGACCCCCAAGAGGCCCGTACAGACCCCCGGCAGGCTGCACAGACCCCTGGCAGGCCGCACAGACCCCCGAAAGGCCCGTACAGACCCCCGAGAGGCCCATACAGACCCCCGGCAGGCCGCACAGACCCCCACGAGGCCCATACAGAACCCCAGCAGGCCGCACAGACCCCCGGCAGGCCGCACAGACCCCCGAGAGGCCCATACAGACCCCCGGCAGGCCGCACAGACCCCCGAGAGGCCTGTATGTACCCCGGAGAGGCCCGTACAGACCCCCAAGAGGCCCGTACAGACCGCTGGCAGGCCGCACAGACCCCCAGCAGGCCGCACAGACCTCCAAGAGGCCCGTACAGACCCCTGGCAGGCTGCACAGACCCCTGGCAGGCCCTCACAGACCTCTGGCAGGCCACACAGACCCCCGGCAGGCCTGTACAGACCCCGGCAGCCCGCACAGGCCCCCCCATGGTCATGCACAGACGCTGCCCGCACACACAGACATGCAGTCTCCACCCACGCTCCGCCCACACTCCATTATAGTGCATCATTGCACTATAGAAACTTCCAATTCCATTATCCGTTATCTTAAAAGTATCGGAACTCAGTATCTGAAATCCGATACAGCGAATATCGGCCGATACCCGATATTTGCAGTATCGGAATGCTCAACACTAGTTGGGACACATTATTGGACTACAACTTTGCACATAATAACATATATGTTTGGTACAAGACTGTGGTCCATTATGTCTACCTGAGCACATTTCCAAAATATAGTTACAACTTTTTTAATACAACCATACAATTTTAATATTTTTAATATTTAATACAGGAGTTATATTTCATGCTCATTCTATTGCCTTTTTCTTTCCCACTATCACGCATATGTGCTCTCATATAACCAGTAAGCTGTCCTATACTATTGTGTCTTTCCTTGATTCACCTCCAAAGCTGTGAGGATACATCTTGTCAGCTCTATGCATATTGTAACTGGATGGAAGAACTGACTGTGTGCATTGCAAGGCTCCAACTGATCATTTTCCATCTTGTGTGAAATGAGGTAGTGAGCACTTGATGGTAATATATTATACATACACAGCATTCTTTTTTTATATGCAAAACATATGGGATTAGAATTGCATGACTTTTTAGAATATTATTTAAAATCACTAGAAAATTCATGCAAAGTTTTATGGAGGCCAATGTGGGGTCTGTCTATGCAAAACTCCTTTCATATTGAACTTTTTATTCTTCTTTATAAATGGAAAGAATGTCTCCAAATTTCAGCTGGCATAGAACATCCTTCTCAGCATTTTAACAAAGGAGTGTTTAGTGCCGGCATATTGTTGCTATGAATACTAAGCATTCAATTCATCAAGTTGATAAGGGTTAGACTATGCGAAAGCTTGTTTGTTAAGAAAACTTGAGCAAAGAACTGGACTATGTTCTCATGTACAGCATAAAAATAGCTTAAACAGGTTACTAATCTAGATTTGTACTTTGCAATAACTAATGTTTATATTGAAAGACAGTAAAATTCCGGTATTATCAATGTTTAATATAGATCAGTGAATTGATTTGATGTGAATCGAATTTATGTCAAATTTTGGGAAATGCACTGGACAATTTGCAATTCAATTTGCATGACTGATTAAATATGGCTGTCTCTATTTTACATAATGCAGAAGATTATGAATCAAAAGGAGGTAGCCCAGGACAAAAACTTTATCCAAGTGCACATGTAAATATAAAAAAATACAGAAAAATTATCATATATTCAATAAAAAATACATACTATATATAGGTAGTCATTATTAGGTGTCCTTTAAAAAACATATTTTATGCAACAATATCCAGACACACGGAGAAAATGGTACGTGAGCCTACAATAACTGCATGCAAAAAAGAAATATGTGACAAAGGAATCTCCTCAAAGAGGAGAATGAGGAAAAAAGTAGCCACAGATTCTCAAAGGTAACACTCAAAGACAAGGTAATCAATAAAGGTTATAGTGGTCCAAAGTCACCCTGGTAGAAAAAAATAATTTCCTTAAGAGCCATGGTAGATGGCAGCTATCACATAATAGAGTACCAAATATAGTAGAGCACAACCCATAATAGCCTGTTTAAAAGCCAGCGCAGAGAACACAGCACTGCAACGATTTTGGGGTTAATCTGTTTAGTGAGATGATGACACAGCTCACAGCTTAGCAATAGATATACGGAGAAAAAGCCAAACAACTCTAATATATACTTTACAGGGATCGTGTGTGACAAAACAGCAGTGAAGAATAATTGTCATTTGTGATGACCCTGCACCTCGCCACCCCGCCTGACGTCACTATTACATTAGAAGGATCATGTAGTGGGGTCTCTACACTTGCACAAACTGCATCCCCTGGGAACACGTAAGGTCAGCTTGGTACAGTTTAACACAGACACCCTCTGTCCACATGTGCCCAGAAAGACACGAGAAGTGAGCGGATGTGGCCCACGAAGTTACTGACATGGCATCACACTTGCCCATAACCCTGACAGGCTGAGACGCCCAGCTCACTATCACCAGTGAAAAAGCACCTGGTCAGCCCAGTATGACTGCCCCCAGTTCCTCGTTAAATACAAGCCCGGTCCATTACCAAGATTATAACCGTCCCGAAACCAGCCCAATCGCATGGAAAGTTAAGCCGAGAATACAGACGTGTGGATTGAGATGAAAGAGCAGCCCAGGGTTAATATTATATATTTAATCACCTTAGGGGCACACTAGACAATACACTATATTCACAATATACAATGGTCAGATATGCAAATACGGGTGAAGTACAAAAGATATAAGCAGATGGATCATGTCAATTACGGGTTTGATGTTTAACGGTGTATGCACCGGGCCAAACTGGATCCTGTTTTTTTCATAGCATGTCATTTAACGTGTCTCCCACTTTCGAAGTGAACAGCAAGCATAACAGAGAGAGACCACATTGCTTTACACAAGCCTTTATCCCCTTGGTTGGTCACAACCTTTTCTGACCCCAGGAGGGTCCTTATCCCCCTCCCCTGGAGGTTTGCAGCTACATCTCCCAAAACCTATGAAAGATCATAACTTCTCAACAAAAGGTAAGGGAGGTGGATCTGGTACCACTGGATCCTGCCAGGCCCCCTGTTAAGCTTGGAGGCCAAACATGGCATTGCTACTTGGCTCCTTCTAGCCATCCTAGGTATCTGCCCACCTTGGGGTGCTGAACGGATTGAGACCCTGGAAAGCGTTTGGTCCTTTCCAGAGATCTCAAAAATGTAACTAGAGTATAGCTAGGATATACATTAAAGGGAACCTGTCACCCCGTTTTTTGAGATTGAGCTATAAATACTGTTAAATAGGGCCTGCGCTGTGCGTTACTATAGTGTATGTAGTGTACCCCGATTCCCCATGTATGCTGAGAAATACATTACCAAAGTCGCCGTTTTCGCCTGTCAATCAGGCTGGTCTGGTCAGGTGGGCGTGTTCACAGCGCTCTTTTCTTCCCCAGCTTTCCGTTGGTGGCGTAGTGGTGTGCGCATGTCCAGAGTTCCGACTTCCCTGCGCCCACGTGAAGACACAGCGCGCGATCTGCGCTGTAATCCCTTGCATCGGTGGGGGCGGCCATCTTCCTGTGGCCGCACGTGCGCAGATGGAGTACTCTGCTGCACGGGGCTTCAGGAAAATGGCCGCGGGCAGCCGCGCGTGCGCATTAGAGATCGCGGCGGCCATTTTCCCAAAGGCGAGTTTGCATCTCGGCTTTGAGAAAATGGCCGCCGCGATCTCTAATGCGCACGCGCGGCTGCCCGCGGCCATTTTCCTGAAGCCCCGTGCAGCAGACCACTCCATCTGCGCACGCGCGGCCCCAGGAAGATGGCCGCCCCCACCGATGCAAGGGATTACAGCGCAGATCGCGCGCTGTGTCTTCACGTGGGCGCAGGGAAGTCGGAACTCTGGACATGCGCACACCACTACGCCACCAACGGAAAGCTGGGGAAGAAAAGAGCGCTGTGAACACGCCCACCTGACCAGACCAGCCTGATTGACAGGCGAAAACGGCGACTTTGGTAATGTATTTCTCAGCATACATGGGGAATCGGGGTACACTACATACACTATAGTAACGCACAGCGCAGGCCCTATTTAACAGTATTTATAGCTCAATCTCAAAAAACGGGGTGACAGGTTCCCTTTAAGTCCATATTCTCCTCATGAAATTATAGATGAGTTAACAAAGCAGTTAGACCATCATGGTCTCCGCAATGGGGTCTTCCTGTAGGAGCTTGAAGACTGCTAGCTGGTGATGGTGTATCATAGTAACATAGTAACATAGTAAGGCCGAAAAAAGACATTTGTCCATCCAGTTCAGCCTATATTCCATCATAATAAATCCCCAGATCTATAGAACCTAATAATTGTATGATACAATATTGTTCTGCTCCAGGAAGACATCCAGGCCTCTCTTGAACCCTTCGACTGAGTTTGCCATCACCACCTCCTCAGGCAAGCAATTCCAGATTCTCACTGCCCTAACAGTAAAGAATCCTCTTCTATGTTGGTGGAAAAACCTTTTCTCCTCCAGACGCAAAGAATGCCCCCTTGTGTCCGTCACCTTCGTTGGTATAAACAGATCCTCAGCGAGATATTTGTATTGTCCCCTTATATACTTATACATGGTTATTAGATCGCCCCTCAGTCGTCTTTTTTCTAGACTAAATAATCCTAATTTCGCTAATCTATCTGGGTATTGTAGTTCTCCCATCCCCTTTATTAATTTTGTTGCCCTCCTTTGTACTCTCTCTAGTTCCATTATATCCTTCCTGAGCACCGGTGCCCAAAACTGGACCTGGACACAGTACTCACACAGGTGTGAATTTCTTCTCTGGAGCTGAGAAGTCTGGGTCGCCCTGCTGTGCCAGGCGTCCTGTTACAGCTACACATGTTTCAGGAGGATAGTAACCTGCCATTAAATCACACAATCCTTTTAGCCATAGCCAAAAGCTCGTATTGACCCACATGGAAACAGATGATTCGCCTGGTGGGTTCCTATAAAAAAGTTTGCCCCATTACAAGCGTTAGCAGTAGTTAGAACAATGCACATAATTCATAATTTACAGACAAAGACATAATCTTATTATTCATTTAAGACATTGCCCAGTGTATTATACAGTGGCATGCAAAAGATTGGGTACTCCATGTCAAAATTACTGTTATAGTTAAGAATTAATTAAGCTGAAGATGAAATTATATCTAAATTGCCTGCCTAAAGTTAAAGATAGCACATTTTATTTGTTTTTCAGGCAAAAAAATTATATTTTCATTTTTTCATATTAAAAATTACAAAAAGGAAAATAGGTCAATGCAAAAGTTTGGGCACCCTTCAAGATTTGTGAGCTCAGATAACTATGGCCAAGGTTTCAGACCTTAAATTATCTGTTAGGGTTATGGCTTGTTCACTGTCATTGTTAGGAAAGGCTAGATGATGCAAATTTCCCAGCTTTTGCCTCTTCTAACCTTGTTCCAAAAAACAGCTGACATGGGTCCTTCTAAGCAGCTGGACCTTCTAAGCAGCTGGCTCTCAAAGCAGGACAAGGCTTTAAGAAGATAGAAAAGCCTTGTCGAGTTACCCTTTTTTCAGTTTGAAATGAAATTAAGAAATGGCAGTTGACAGGAACAGTGGGGGTCATGATAAGGTTTGAAAGACCAAGCAAAATTTCAGTGAGAGCTGCTCATAAGATTTCTAGAGAGGCAAATCTGAAACCCCGCTTGAATGCAAAAGTCCTTCAAAAAGATTTAGCAGACTCTGGAGGTGTGATACATTGTTCTACTGTTCAGTGACACTTGCACAAATATGACCTTCATTAAAGAGTCATCACAAGAAAACCCACAATGATCACAGAAATAACTCTGTCAAAAGTAATAATAAATAAAAGATCTATGAAAATGAACAAATGAAAGTCAGACATTGCTTTTTAACCATGCTTCCAAAGAATAAAAAAAATAAAACTCATGAAATAGGCCTAGACAGAAATGATGGTACCCATGAAATAATGTGACAAAAGGGACATGTTAAATCAAGGTGTGTCCACTAACTAGCATCACAGGTGTCTACAATCTTGGAATCAGTGAGTGGGCCTGTATATAGGGCTACAGATACTCACTGTGCTGTTTGGTGACATGGTGTGTATCACACTCAACATGGACCAGAGGAAGCGGAGGAAAGAGTTGTCTCAGGAGATTAAAAAGGAAATTATAGGCAAACATGTTAAAGGTAAAAGTTATAAGACCATCTCCAAGCAGCTTGATGTTCCTATGACTACAGTTGCACATATTATTCAGAAATTTAAGATCCATGGGACTGTAGCCAACCTGGATGTGGCTGCAGGAGGAAAATTGATGACAAATCAAAGAGAGGGATAATACGAATGGTAACAAAAGAGCCCAGAGAAACTTCTAAACAGATTAAAGGTGAACTTCAAGATCAAGGTACATCAGTGTCAGATCGCACCATCAGTCGTTGTATGAGCCAAAGTGGACTTCATGGAAACGTCCAAGGAGGACACCATTGTGGAAAAAAATCATAAAAAAGCCAGACTGGAATTTGCCAAACTACATGTTGACAAGCCACAAAATTTCCGGGAGAATGTTCTATGGACAGATGAGACAAAAATGGAACTTTTTGGCAAGGTACATCAGTTCTATGTTCAGAGACAGAAAAATGAAGCATATATGAAGCATATCAAGAAAAGAACACTGTCCCTACTGTGAAAGATGGAGGAGGCTCTGTTATGTTCTGGGGCTGCTTTGCTGCATCTGGCACAGGGTGTCTATAATCTGTGCAGGGTACAATGAAATCTCAAGACTATCAAGGGATTCTAGAGAGAAATGTGCTACCCAGTGAGTGTCAGAAAGCTTGGTCTCAGTCGTAGGTCATTGGTCTTGCAACAGCATAACGACCCAAAACACACAGCTAAAACCACCCAAGAATGGCCAAGACGAAATCATTGGAAATCATGGTCTGCCCCTCCTTTTGGTTGTTACTCCTTTCTGCTCTCATGCCCTAAACAATATTTTGTACTTGACATTTTAATGATAATTTGTTATTAAAGAGCTTTTTTTACTTCACTCTGTGGTTTATGGCTACTCCATCTTTTCCTCTCTGCTCTCTTTTACATGCCAATGTATAGAAGTATATGTATATTTTTCAATGAGGACAATGTAATATTTGCATATGTAACTCAACAGTGGTCCCCCAGATTCAATGTTACTGGTGGGAGTTGTCTAAAACTTTAACATTGATGTTCTATCATTCAGTCTTTTACGGACAGACATTGCTATTACACAGCACATAGCAGGGGCACATGTATAAGCTTATCTCAGCAAAGGAACAAATATTAACACATTCAGTTCTTGAACTTATTTGTATTCAAAGATCAATTTATTAGAGATGAGTGAACCCAAACTTAAAAGTTAGTTAGTGTCCGGTGCTAAACGCTGAACACGGACTTGTCCTGGAAGTCTGATGCAATGCTTGGAGTCCTGGGGGAAGTTCGTTGCAGAGTGAGAAAGAGAGATTTCTTTTCAGCTCAAAAGTTTGGGTTCTGGATCAGTTTTGGTACCTAAACTGAACTTTGGAATAAAGTTTGGGTTGGGTACCAGAACCCAAACTTCCACGGGTCTACTCATCCCTATTATTGATTAAAAGGTACTTTGTTCGTGGGGCAACCCCTTTAAACTTAAAACGTAACAAATTCTAAAGGTACCGTCACACATAACGATATCGTTAATGATATCGTTGCTTTTTGTGATGTAGCAACGATATCGTTAAGGAAATCGTTATGTGTGACAGCGACCAACGATCAGGGCCCTGCTGGGAGATCGTTGGTCGCTGAGGAAAGTCCAGAACTTTATTTTGTCGCTGGATCTCCCGCTGACATCGCTGGATCGGCGTGTGTGACACCGATCCAGCGCTGTCTTCACTGGTAACCAGGGTAAACATCGGGTTACTAAGCGCAGGGCCGCGCTTAGTAACCCGATGTTTACCCTGGTTACCAGCGTAAACGTTAAAAAAACAAACAGTACATACTTACCTTCAGCTGTCTGTCCCCGGCGCTGTGCTTCTCTGCACTCCTCCTGCATCCTGCTTCAGCGCCAGCCAGCCGGAAAGCAGAGCGGTGACGTCACCGCTCTGCTTTCCGGCTGACCGGCTCTGACAGTGCAGAGGAAAGCACAGCGCCAGAGGACAGACAGCTGAAGGTAAGTATATAGTGTTTGTTTTTTAACGTTTACGCTGGTAACCAGGGTAAACATCGGGTTACTAAGCGCGGCCCTGCGCTTAGTAACCCGATGTTTACCCTGGTTACTGGGGACCTCGGGATCGTTGGTCGCTGGAGAGCTGTCTGTGTGACAGCTCTCCAGCGACCAAACAGCGACGCTGCAGCGATCAACATCGTTGTCGGTATCGCTGCAGCGTCGCTTAGTGTGACGGTACCTTAAGAGTTGACTAATCTAAAAATGCACCAACTTTATCAAAGACTTTGATAAATTTGGGGAATTGTAAGACAGTCTAGTCTAAGTTTACACTTTCTAAAAGTTGGACACTTTTAATAAATTTCCCCATTATGTGAAATACAATGGCTACATGCAATAGTATATGTCCAATCTGTTTGCTTTATTTTCATATGTTTGGATAAATATTACTTCAATTTAATTTTAAAATCATAATGTATACATAAATTTCTAATTTTGTTGACACAGGAATACACAAAAGGCTTATGTGGATTTTAATTTTAGCTTACTAAGTCTAAAGAAAACATATCTATTCTGTCACATATTCACAAACAAAGGAAAATATTTGTATGTAATAGCAGACCATTTTCTTATACCAAATCTTCATACTCTAGTCCAGTTGCTAGTCCACCCTCCCTCCAGCTAGATTGTACATATGACTTTAAAATGTTTTGAAACATACCTGATTTTGACTTTAGAAGGATTTGCACCACATGACCGTCATTAATAACGTCACAATCTCGACAAACAACATAGTTTGGAGACAGTTTCACTTCTAGCAATGAAGAGTCATATAGAGCTTCTCTTGAATTTATGTTGATTGGAGATTGGTATTGTCCATTCGCCTCCGGGTAATGCAAACCCCACTCAACACCTAGAAAAAGGTGCACAATTAGTTGAATTGCATTAATAAGCTTCTATGTCATTTAATTTATTGATGTAGGTGATGGGATATCCATAGTTTATCATTGACACTTTTGTTTTGTTAGAAAAACATCATCTTGGTTAGTAGATTTAGTAATAAAGACTTGCAGGATCATGGTTAGGTAGCCACGTCGGTAGTCTGTGGGCACTGAACAAGAGTCCTTCAAACCTCTTTCTACCTGCTGGCATCCCTGGTGCCTTTTCTGATTAGCAGGACTGGCAAGAAGTAATGCGTACAGCAATGTCACACTGCACTTGACCTAATAATAAGTACCGGGGATGCCGGGAAGTAAGAGATTCACAGTGATCTGGTCCAGCAGACACGGACTGAAGACATTTCAAAAACCTGACCTGCACATCCAAACATAGACTGAGTGTGAACAGGTGCTGAACCCAGAGTCGCCAACTCGTACATAGTCAAGTAAAAAGGGCAGCACACTGTAGCGCCAAAACATGCAAACTTGAAAACACGAAATTTGAACTGCATTACTGCACTAGAAATATGAAAAATGAGAGCTTTTAGCGCATAAAAATGGCCATATTTATGTGTACCTCGTAGCCACTTTACGGCATCTCTCTTATACGAGGTCCTACGCTTGACTTACCTCACCGAGAATAAAAGTCTCCATCTGAATGGGTACATGTGAAACCTCTTCTTGGACTCAAATTCTCTCTTTCTGTGGAGGGGTATTGGACCTACTATAATTAAAACACCTGTGGCTAGGAGGCGGGGAGTGCACGATCAGAAGGCTAAAGAATACATTTCAAAAACCTGACCTGCACATCCAAACATAGACTGAGTGTGAACAGGTGCTGAACCCAGAGTCGCCAACTCGTATATAGTCAAGTAAAAAGGGCAGCACACTGTAGCGCCAAAACATGCAAACTTGAAAACACGAAATTTGAACTGCATTACTGCACTAGAAATATGAAAAATGAGAGCTTTTAGCGCATAAAAATGGCCATATTTATGTGTACCTCGTAGCCACTTTACGGCATCTCTCTTATACGAGGTCCTACGCTTGACCTACCTCACCGAGAATAAACGTCTCCATCTGAATGGGTACATGTGAAACCTCTTCTTGGACTCAAATTCTCTCTTTCTGTGGAGGGGTATTGGACCTACTATAATTAAAACACCTGTGGCTAGGAGGCGGGGAGTGCACGATCAGAAGGCTAAAGAATACATTTCAAAAACCTGACCTGCACATCCAAACATAGACTGAGTGTGAACAGGTGCTGAACCCAGAGTCGCCAACTCGTATATAGTCAAGTAAAAAGGGCAGCACACTATAGCGCCAAAACATGCAAACTTGAAAACACGAAATTCGAACTGCATTACTGCACTAGAAATATGAAAAATGAGAGCTTTTAGCGCATAAAAATGGCCATATTTATGTGTTAGGGTGTTCGGGTGGTTTATTCAACGCGTTTCGAAGCTCAAAGGCTTCTTCTTCAGGAAGTTTCCACACAAAGATACAAAACTATGTAAAGCAGTTAATACAAGAGAAGATAGTATTCTGCTACAGATGGATCTGGATAAGTTGGAAACTTGGGCTGAAAGGTGGCAGATGAGGTTTAACAATGATAAATGTAAGGTTATACACATGGGAAGAAGGAATCAATGTCACCATTACACACTGAATGGGAAACCACTGGGTAAATCTGACAGGGAGAAGGACTTGGGGATCCTAGTTAATGATAAACTTACCTGGAGCAGCCAGTGCCAGGCAGCAGCTGCCAAGGCAAACAGGATCATGGGGTGCATTAAAAGAGGTCTGGATACACATGATGAGAGCATTATACTGCCTCTGTACAAATCCCTAGTTAGACCGCACATGGAGTACTGTGTCCAGTTTTGGGCACCGGTGCTCATGAAGGATATAATGGAACTAGAGAGAGTACAAAGGAGGGCAACAAAATTAATAAAGGGGATGGGAGAACTACAATACCCAGATAGATTAGCGAAATTAGAATTATTTAGTCTAGAAAAAAGACGACTGAGGGGCGATCTAATAACCATGTATAAGTATATAAGGGGACAATACAAATATCTCGCTGAGGATCTGTTTATACCAAGGAAGGTGACGGGCACAAGGGGGCATTCTTTGCGTCTGGAGGAGAGAAGGTTTTTCCACCAACATAGAAGAGGATTCTTTACTGTTAGGGCAGTGAGAATCTGGAATTGCTTGCCTGAGGAGGTGGTGATGGCGAACTCAGTCGAGGGGTTCAAGAGAGGCCTGGATGTCTTCCTGGAGCAGAACAATATTGTATCATACAATTAGGTTCTGTAGAAGGACGTAGATCTGGGGATTTATTATGATGGAATATAGGCTGAACTGGATGGACAAATGTCTTTTTTCGGCCTTACTAACTATGTTACTATGTTACTATGTATGTTACTATTGGTCAGTACTATTTATTTGCATACTACAAAAACATTTGGCACTCGTTTTGGTGGTTTCAACAGGAATATTTATTAATTGTGGCACATTCAAATTGCGAATTTGCCACAATTAATAAATATTCCTGTTGAATACACCAAAACGAGTGCCAAGTGTTTTTACAGTGTAACTGATGAATTTGGTATCCTACTTGTGCATTACTCTTTCCAGAAGTGCCTTGAAATAAACACTATTTATTTACATTGACATAAGACATGTATAAAAGAATTATGTGCTTAAATTTATCACTCTCATTATGTGTCAAAGGGGTCAACAGGATGCAGATGGTGTCTGGGAACCAAAGCTTGATCAAACAAATGTAAACTCATTAAAAAAGTACATATTGAATGAAGTGAATTTCAGGAAGGTTACTGGTGGCAAATTGCATTCCCAGTTTATTCACCAGATTGGTGATTCACTTTTGGCAAATTTATTAAAAACAACAGGTAAATCGGTGATCCTATTGTGTTCAATGAACCACCAAATTGCCAAAACAAACTAGGTTCATCCTGGGCAAATCTGAGAACAAAGCTCCAATTAAGGTTCAGATTCTATATAGAATCAGCTCATGCTCTTCATAGTTGATGTATCCCACAGATGAAGGAAATCTCATAGTGGAGTCAAAATCTGAGAACTGAATTGAAAACCAATCTGAAAAATATAAAGCAAAGCTACTTAATATGTGACATTTGTTAAAAGTCCAATTATGTCTTAATAGAATTCATTTACATATTTCGGTCTTCTCCCTGTCCCAACTTGCCTCTCCTCTTTTCTCTGGAATGGAAAATGGAAAACAAAAAGGTTTGCACATCAAAAATAAAAGTTTATTATGAAAAAATTAACAAACATAACACAGTCGTTAAAAAAAATTAAAAACATTAAGGGTGTATATGAAGACATATTGAAGCTCAAGCTAATGAGCAAGATAAACCAAGACCTCAAATCAAAATAGTGAGTCCAGATATAAAGTTGCAACACACAAGAATAATGACAATACCGCTAATAGTAAATAACAACTTAAAACAAACACAAACATTTAAATGAATGGGCTTCTATTGTGTGTAATGTTTATATACCTCAATGGAAAAAGAACTCTGAAAATTTACAACAGTAACATGAATCGAAAAATTGAACATATAACCATGCACGGTAAGGAAAATAAGAAGATATGCTGTACATAATAATATCAATCCATGAGCAAAAAAGGAAGCAAATTAGCAAACCACATCTGGAGAATAGGAAGTGGACAAAAAAACATGTATTGCTGCTCATATCGGCTGCTTCAGGTTTTTTTTAGTCATATTACTGTTACCGCTATATATTTTCAGCAAGTTTTTCTTTCTTATTTTTTTATCATCCCCTTCAGGGATATAAACATAACATTCAGGAACCTATATCTCAACAGTAGACAGTTAACAATAAAAAAATAAGTGAAAGGTGTTCTTTAATCACTATGTTACTACCATATATGTTAGCAATATTTCTAGATTATTAGATTATTTGCATGACAATTTAGATCACACCGTCAAAATTGAAAAGTGTCAGATATAAAGAAAACTGTAAAATGTTTCTTACATTTGCCAAATATGCTGTAGCTAGTGGCGTAGCTAGGGGTTCAGCCGGGTGGGGGCGAAACATCTGAGACCCTAACCGGTAACTAGGGTTGAGCGAAACGGGTCGTTCATTTTCAAAAGTCGACGACTTTTGGCAAAGTCGGGTTTCATGAAACCCGATCCGACCCCTGTGCGGGGTCGGCCATGCGGTACGCGACTTTCGCGCCAAAGTCGCGTTTCAATGACGCGAAAAGCGCCATTTCTCAGCCAATGAAGGTAAACGCAGAGTGTGGGCAGCGTGATGACATAGGTCCTGGTCCCCACCATCTTAGAGAAGGGCATTGCAGTGATTGGCTTGCTGTCTGCGGCGTCACAGGGGCTATAAAGTGGAGTTCCCGCCGACCGCCATGTTACTGCTGCTGATCTGAGCTTAGGGAGAGGTTGCTGCCGCTTCGTCAGAAGCAGGGATAGCGTTAGGCATGGTCCATTAACCACCAAACCGCTTGTGCTGTAGCGATTTCCACTGCCCAACACCACCTTCGGTGTGCAGGGACAGTGGAAGCTACATTTTTTTTTTTTTCCCCCTCAGCGCTGTAGCTCATTGGGCTGCCCTAGAAGGCTCCCTGATAGCTGCATTGCTGTGTGTACGCCGCTGTGCAAACCAACTGCTTTTTTCAAAGCACAAATCCTCTTGTTCCTTCCTTTCTGCACAGCTATCTTTTTGGTTTGTACACACTTTTTATTTAATTTGTGCATCAGTCCACTCCTTATTGCTGCCTGCCATACCTGGCTGAGATTACTGCAGGGGGATAGTAATTGAAGGACACTCCCTGTTTTTTTTTTTTTTTTGTGGGAGATTAAGATTGACATTTCTGCTAGAGTGCCATCCCTGTCTGTGTCATCTCTCACTCAGTGGGCCATAGAAAGCCTATTTATTTTTTTGCTTGATTTGGGTTATAAAATCTACCTGAAAAAATCACTACATCAATCAGTGGGAGAAAAATATTGGCCTCAGGGCTTGTGTGCCACTCTTGACTCCTGTGTGCATCATCACTCACTCAGTGGGCCATAGAAAGCCTATTTATTTTTTTGCTTGATTTTGGTTCTAAAATCTACCTGAAAAAATCACTACATCAATCAGTCGGAGAAAAATATTGGCCTCAGGGCTTGTGTGCCACTCCTGACTCCTGTGTGCATCATCACTCACTCAGTGGGCCATAGAAAGCCCATTTTTTTTTTTTTTTGCTTTATTTGGGTTCTAAATTCTACCTGAAAAAATCAATAAATCAATCAGTGGGAGATTAATATTGGTCTTTGGGCTTGTGTGCCAGTCCTAAGCGTGCCATCTCTCTCTCTCAGATAGTGGGCCATAGAAAGCCTATTTATTTATTTTTTTTTTTATTGGGTTTATAAATTTTCCCTGGAAAAAAAAAAAAAAGTGGGAGATTAATATTGGCCTCTGGGCTTGTGTGCCAGTCCTGAGCGTGCCATCTCTCTCACAAATAGTGGGCCATAGAAAGCCTATTTATTTATTTTTTTTTGGTTTTATAAATTCTCCCTTACAAAAAAAAGGGAGATTAATATTGGCCTTTGGGCTTGTGTGCCAGTCCTAAGCGTGCCATCTCTCTCTGTCTCTCAGATAGTGGGCCATAGAAAGCCTATTTATTATTTTTTTTATTGGGTTTATAAATTTTCCCTGGAACAAAAAAAAAAAAGTGGGAGATAAATATTGGCCTCTGGGCTTGTGTGCCACTCCTGACTCCTGTGTGCGTCATCTCTCACTCAGTGGGCCATAGAAAGCCTTTTTTTGTTTTATTTGTTTTCTAAATTCTCCCTGAAAAAATCATTTTATTTTCTTTGGTTTCTAAATTCTTCCTGAAAAAATCATTTTATTCTATTTTTTTTTTCCTAAAGTCTCCCTGAAAAAAAAAAAAAAAACAAATCAGTGGGAGATTAATATTGCCCTTTCTGCTTGTGTGCCAGTCTTGACTCCTGGGTGTGCCATCTCTCTCTCTCTCTCCAATTGTGGGCCATAGAAAGCCTATTATTTTTTTAGCTTGATTTGGGTTCCAAAATCTACCTGAAAAAATCACTACATCAATCAGTGGGAGATAAATATTGGCCTCTGGGCTTGTGTGCCACTCCTGACTCCTGTGTGCGTCATCTCTCACTCAGTGGGCCATAGAAAGCCTTTTTTTGTTTTATTTGTTTTCTAAATTCTCCCTGAAAAAATCATTTTATTTTCTTTGGTTTCTAAATTCTTCCTGAAAAAAATCATTTTATTCTATTTTTTTTTTCCTAAAGTCTCCCTGAAAAAAAAAAAAAAAAAACAAATCAGTGGAAGATTAATATTGCCCTTTCTGCTTGTGTGCCAGTCTTAACTCCTGGGTGTGCCATCTCTCTCTCTCTCTCCAATTGTGGGCCATAGAAAGCCTATTATTTTTTTAGCTTGATTTGGGTTCCAAAATCTACCTGAAAAAATCACTACATCAATCAGTGGGAGATAAATATTGGCCTCTGGGCTTGTGTGCCACTCCTGACTCCTGTGTGCGTCATCTCTCACTCAGTGAGCCATAGAAAGCCTTTTTTGTTTTATTTGTTTTCTAAATTCTCCCTGAAAAAATAATTTTATTTTATTTGGTTTCTAAATTCTTCCTGAAAAAATCATTTTATTCTATTTTTTTTTTCCTAAAGTCTCCCTGAAAAAACAAAACAAAAAAAAAACAAATCAGTGGGAGATTAATATTGCCCTTTCTGCTTGTGTGCCAGTCTTGACTCCTGGGTGTGCCATCTCTCTCTCTCTCTCTCTCCAATTGTGGGCCATAGAAAGCCTATTATTTTTTTTAGCTTGATTTGGGTTCCAAAATCTACCTGAAAAAATCACTACATCAATCAGTGGGAGATAAATATTGGCCTCTGGGCTTGTGTGCCACTCCTGACTCCTGTGTGCGTCATCTCTCACTCAGTGGGCCATAGAAAGCCTTTTTTTGTTTTATTTGTTTTCTAAATTCTCCCTGAAAAAATCATTTTATTTTCTTTGGTTTCTAAATTCTTCCTGAAAAAATCATTTTATTCTATTTTTTTTTTCCTAAAGTCTCCCTGAAAAAACAAAAACAAAAAACAAATCAGTGGGAGATTAATATTGCCCTTTCTGCTTGTGTGCCAGTCTTGACTCCTGGGTGTGCCATCTCTCTCTCTCTCTCCAATTGTGGGCCATAGAAAGCCTATTATTTTTTTAGCTTGATTTGGGTTCCAAAATCTACCTGAAAAAATCACTACATCAATCAGTGGGAGATAAATATTGGCCTCTGGGCTTGTGTGCCACTCCTGACTCCTGTGTGCGTCATCTCTCACTCAGTGGGCCATAGAAAGCCTTTTTTTGTTTTATTTGTTTTCTAAATTCTCCCTGAAAAAATCATTTTATTTTCTTTGGTTTCTAAATTCTTCCTGAAAAAATCATTTTATTCTATTTTTTTTTCCTAAAGTCTCCCTGAAAAAAAAAAAAAAAAAAAAAATCAGTGGGAGATTAATATTGCCCTTTCTGCTTGTGTGCCAGTCTTGACTCCTGGGTGTGCCATCTCTCTCTCTCTCTCCAATTGTGGGCCATAGAAAGCCTATTTATTTTTTTGCTTGATTTGGGTTCTAAAATCTACCTGAAAAAATCACTACATCAATCAGTGGGAGAAAAATATTGGCCTCAGGGCTTGTGTGCCACTCCTGACTCCTGTGTGCATCATCACTCACTCAGTGGGCCATAGAAAGCCCTTTTTTTTTTTTTTTGCTTTATTTGGGTTCTAAATTCTACCTGAAAAAATCAATAAATCAATCAGTGGGAGATTAATATTGGCCTTTGGGCTTGTGTGCCAGTCCTAAGCGTGCCATCTCTCTCTCTCTCAGATAGTGGGCCATAGAAAGCCTATTTATTTTTATTTTTTTTTATTGGGTTTATAAATTTTCCCTGGAAAAAAAAAAAAGTGGGAGATTAATATTGGCCTCTGGGCTTGTGTGCCAGTCCTGAGCGTGCCATCTCTCTCACAAATAGTGGGCCATAGAAAGCCTATTTATTTATTTTTTTTTGGTTTTATAAATTCTCCCTTACAAAAAAAAAGGGAGATTAATATTGGCCTTTGGGCTTTTGTGCCAGTCCTAAGCGTGCCATCTCTCTCTGTCTCTCAGATAGTGGGCCATAGAAAGCCTATTTATTATTTTTTTTATTGGGTTTATAAATTTTCCCTGGAACAAAAAAAAAAAAGTGGGAGATAAATATTGGCCTCTGGGCTTGTGTGCCACTCCTGACTCCTGTGTGCGTCATCTCTCACTCAGTGGGCCATAGAAAGCCTTTTTTTGTTTTATTTGTTTTCTAAATTCTCCCTGAAAAAATCATTTTATTTTCTTTGGTTTCTAAATTCTTCCTGAAAAAATCATTTTATTCTATTTTTTTTTTCCTAAAGTCTCCCTGAAAAAAAAAAAAAAAAAAAAAAAATCAGTTGGAGATTAATATTGCCCTTTCTGCTTGTGTGCCAGTCTTGACTCCTGGGTGTGCCATCTCTCTCTCTCTCTCCAATTGTGGGCCATAGAAAGCCTATTATTTTTTTAGCTTGATTTGGGTTCCAAAATCTACCTGAAAAAATCACTACATCAATCAGTGGGAGATAAATATTGGCCTCTGGGCTTGTGTGCCACTCCTGACTCCTGTGTGCGTCATCTCTCACTCAGTGGGCCATAGAAAGCCTTTTTTTGTTTTATTTGTTTTCTAAATTCTCCCTGAAAAAATCATTTTATTTTCTTTGGTTTCTAAATTCTTCCTGAAAAAATCATTTTATTCTATTTTTTTTTTTTCCTAAAGTCTCCCTGAAAAACAAAAACAAAAAAAAAACAAATCAGTGGGAGATTAATATTGCCCTTTCTGCTTGTGTGCCAGTCTTGACTCCTGGGTGTGCCATCTCTCTCTCTCTCTCTCTCCAATTGTGGGCCATAGAAAGCCTATTATTTTTTTTAGCTTGATTTGGGTTCCAAAATCTACCTGAAAAAATCACTACATCAATCAGTGGGAGATAAATATTGGCCTCTGGGCTTGTGTGCCACTCCTGACTCCTGTGTGCGTCATCTCTCACTCAGTGGGCCATAGAAAGCCTTTTTTTGTTTTATTTGTTTTCTAAATTCTCCCTGAAAAAATCATTTTATTTTCTTTGGTTTCTAAATTCTTCCTGAAAAAATCATTTTATTCTATTTTTTTTTTCCTAAAGTCTCCCTGAAAAAACAAAAACAAAAAACAAATCAGTGGGAGATTAATATTGCCCTTTCTGCTTGTGTGCCAGTCTTGACTCCTGGGTGTGCCATCTCTCTCTCTCTCTCCAATTGTGGGCCATAGAAAGCCTATTATTTTTTTAGCTTGATTTGGGTTCCAAAATCTACCTGAAAAAATCACTACATCAATCAGTGGGAGATAAATATTGGCCTCTGGGCTTGTGTGCCACTCCTGACTCCTGTGTGCGTCATCTCTCACTCAGTGGGCCATAGAAAGCCTTTTTTTGTTTTATTTGTTTTCTAAATTCTCCCTTAAAAAATAATTTTATTTTATTTGGTTTCTAAATTCTTCCTGAAAAAATCATTTTATTCTATTTTTTT
Organism: Ranitomeya imitator; assembly: GCF_032444005.1. Taxonomy (NCBI): domain Eukaryota; kingdom Metazoa; phylum Chordata; class Amphibia; order Anura; family Dendrobatidae; genus Ranitomeya; species Ranitomeya imitator. Next base: position 439,056,079 of record NC_091287.1, read on the forward strand.
TTCCTAAAGTCTCCCTGAAAAAAAAAAAAAAAAAACAAATCAGTGGGAGATTAATATTGCCCTTTCTGCTTGTGTGCCAGTCTTGACTCCTGGGTGTGCCATCTCTCTCTCTCTCTCTCCAATTGTGGGCCATAGAAAGCCTATTATTTTTTTAGCTTGATTTGGGTTCCAAAATCTACCTGAAAAAATCACTACATCAATCAGTGGGAGAAAAATATTGGCCTCAGGGCTTGTGTGCCACTCTTGACTCCTGTGTGCATCATCACTCACTCAGTGGGCCATAGAAAGCCTATTTATTTTTTTGCTTGATTTTGGTTCTAAAATCTACCTGAAAAAATCACTACATCAATCAGTGGGAGAAAAATATTGGCCTCAGGGCTTGTGTGCCACTCCTGACTCCTGTGTGCATCATCACTCACTCAGTGGGCCATAGAAAGCCCATTTTTTTTTTTTTTTGCTTTATTTGGGTTCTAAATTCTACCTGAAAAAATCAATAAATCAATCAGTGGGAGATTAATATTGGCCTTTGGGCTTGTGTGCCAGTCCTAAGCGTGCCATCTCTCTCTCTCTCAGCTAGTGGGCCATAGAAAGCCTATTTATTTTTATTTTTTTTTATTGGGTTTATAAATTTTCCCTGGAAAAAAAAAAAAGTGGGAGATTAATATTGGCCTCTGGGCTTGTGTGCCAGTCCTGAGCGTGCCATCTCTCTCACAAATAGTGGGCCATAGAAAGCCTATTTATTTATTTTTTTTTGGTTTTATAAATTCTCCCTTACAAAAAAAAGGGAGATTAATATTGGCCTTTGGGCTTGTGTGCCAGTCCTAAGCGTGCCATCTCTCTCTGTCTCTCAGATAGTGGGCCATAGAAAGCCTATTTATTATTTTTTTTATTGGGTTTATAAATTTTCCCTGGAACAAAAAAAAAAAAGTGGGAGATAAATATTGGCCTCTGGGCTTGTGTGCCACTCCTGACTCCTGTGTGCGTCATCTCTCACTCAGTGGGCCATAGAAAGCCTTTTTTTGTTTTATTTGTTTTCTAAATTCTCCCTGAAAAAATCATTTTATTTTCTTTGGTTTCTAAATTCTTCCTGAAAAAATCATTTTATTCTATTTTTTTTTTCCTAAAGTCTCCCTGAAAAAAAAAAAAAAAAAAAAAAATTAGTTGGAGATTAATATTGCCCTTTCTGCTTGTGTGCCAGTCTTGACTCCTGGGTGTGCCATCTCTCTCTCTCTCTCCAATTGTGGGCCATAGAAAGCCTATTATTTTTTTAGCTTGATTTGGGTTCCAAAATCTACCTGAAAAAATCACTACATCAATCAGTGGGAGATAAATATTGGCCTCTGGGCTTGTGTGCCACTCCTGACTCCTGTGTGCGTCATCTCTCACTCAGTGGGCCATAGAAAGCCTTTTTTTGTTTTATTTGTTTTCTAAATTCTCCCTGAAAAAATCATTTTATTTTCTTTGGTTTCTAAATTCTTCCTGAAAAAATCATTTTATTCTATTTTTTTTTTTTCCTAAAGTCTCCCTGAAAAAAAAAAAAAAAATCAAATCAGTGGGAGATTAATATTTACATTTGTGCTTCAGTGACAGTCCTGCGTGTGTGGCATCTCTCTCATTTGTTGCCACCAACAACAGAGTGTGTAACATTGTGCCTGATTTTCGTTGTGGTCTCACTCACCTGTAAAGGGGTAGCTAAATCATACTGAAGTTATAGCTCACCGTGTAATTTGTGTGACAGCAACAAATACCGTTAGTTTGTTTACGTTTTTAAAACAATGAGGAAGTATGGTGGAAGAGGTCGTGGCCGGGGGCGTTCATTGTCAGCTGGTAATGAGGGTAGTAGTAGTGGTGGAGCATCAGCTGGTCGTGGGAAAAAAAATATTGCACCTAAGTCTGGAGCTGTGGAGCCAGGTTCGTCGTCTGGCTACACAAGGCCTCGAACGCTCCCTTTTCTGGGAGTAGGAAAACCGCTTTTAAAGCCGGAGCAGCAAGAGCAAGTTTTGGCTTATCTTGCTGACTCAGCCTCTAGCTCTTTTGCCTCCTCTCGTGAAACTGGTAAATGTCAAAGCAGCGCGTCGTTAGTGGATGTTCACGGTCAGGGACAAGTCGCTTCCTTGTCCTCTTCAGCAAAAACAACAACAGAGAAGAATGCAGCAGGCGACACAACGGGTTACTCCATGGAGCTCTTTACACATACCGTCCCTGGCTTAGAAAGTGAAGCAGTTAACAGTCCATGCCCATTACAAGTTGAATCTGACATGGAGTGCACTGATGCACAGCCACAGCCAGACTACTATGCTGGTCCTTTGACTCAGACCACAACATTGCCCTCGCAGGGTGCTGATCAAGAATCAGACCCTGATGAGACTATGTTGCCCCATCACGAACGCTATACCACCGACCGACACGGTGACACAGACGAAGTTGCACACGAGCTACAAGAAGAGGTAATAGATGACCCAGTTCTTGACCCCGATTGGCAGCCATTGGGGGAACAGGGTGCAGGCGGCAGCAGTTCTGAAGCGGAGGAGGAGGGGCCGCAGCAGGCATCAACATCGCAACAGGTTCCATCTGCCGGGCCCGTATCTTGCCCAAAACGCGTGGCAAAGCTAAAACCTGTTGGAGGACAGCGTGGCCATCCGGTTAAAGCTCAGTCTGCAATGCCTGAAAAGGTATCCGATGCTAGAAAGAGTGCAGTCTGGCATTTTTTTGAACAACATCCAATTGATCAGCGCAAAGTCATCTGTCAAAAATGTTCAACTACCTTAAGCAGAGGACAGAATCTGAAAAGTCTCAATACAAGTTGCATGCATAGACATTTAACCACCATGCATTTGCAAGCCTGGACTAACTACTAAACGTCCCTTAAGGTTGTAGCACCCTCGGCCAATGAAGCTAGTCAGCAACGCAACATCCCTTCCGGCAGTGTAGGGCCACCATTTTCCGCACCACCTGCAGTATCTGTGCAGGTTTCTTTGCCAGGCCAAAGCCGTCAGGGTCAGGGAATCACCAGTTTCGTAGTAGGAAACACTGCATCTAGGGCACCGGTGGCAACAATACCATCTCCCACCGTCTCTCAGTCTGCCATGTCCACCGGCACCCCCGCTAGTTCCACGATCTCCAGCTCTCCAGTCCAGCTCACCCTACATGAGACTATGGTTAGAAAAAGGAAGTACTTAGCCTCGCATCCGCGTACACAGGGTTTGAACGCACACATAGCTAGACTAATCTCGTTAGAGATGATGCCCTACCGGTTAGTTGAAAGCGAAGCTTTCAAAGCCCTGATGGACTACGCTGTACCACGCTACGAGCTACCCAGTCGACACTTTTTTTCCAGAAAAGCCATCCCAGCCCTCCACCAGCATGTTAAAGAGCACATCGTCCATGCACTCAGGCAATCTGTGAGCACAAAGGTGCACCTGACAACAGATGCATGGACCAGTAGGCATGGCCAGGGACGTTACGTGTCCATCACGGCACACTGGGTAAATGTGGTGGATGCAGGGTCCACAGGGGACAGCAAGTTTGGGACAGTTCTGCCTAGCCCACGGTCTAGGAAACAATTGGCTGTAGCCGTTCGCACCCCCTCCTCCTCCTCTTCGTCCTCCTGCAGAAGCGAGAGCTCGTCCACAGACCGCAGTCGCACAACCACTCCATCCGCAGCTGCCACTGTTGCACACCAGGTCTCCCATTATGGGGCAGCTACTGGCAAACGTCAGCAGGCTGTATTGGCTATGAAGTGTTTGGGCAACAACAGACACACCGCGGAAGTTCTGTCCGAGTTCTTGCAGAAAGAAACGCAGTCGTGGCTGGGCACTGTAGATCTTGAGGCAGGCAAGGTAGTGAGTGATAACGGAAGGAATTTCATGGCTGCCATCTCCCTTTCCCAACTGAAACACATTACTTGCCTGGCTCACACCTTAAACCTGGTGGTGCAGTGCTTCCTGAAAAGTTATCCGGGGTTATCCGACCTGCTCCTCAAAGTGCGTGGACTTTGCTCACATATCCGCCGTTCGCCCGTACACTCCAGCCGTATGCAGACCTATCAGCGTTCTTTGAACCTTCCCCAGCATCGCCTAATCATAGACGTTGCAACAAGGTGGAACTCAACACTGCACATGCTTCAGAGACTGTGTGAACAGAGGCGGGCTGTTATGTTTTTGTGGGAGGATACACATACACGGGCAGGCAGTAGGATGGCAGACATGGAGTTGTCAGGTGTGCAGTGGTCGAAGATTCAAGACATGTGTCAAGTCCTTCAGTGTTTTGAGGAATGCACACGGCTGGTTAGTGCAGACAACGCCATAATAAGCATGAGCATCCCCCTAATGCGTCTGCTGATGCAAAGTTTGACGCACATAAAGGATCAGGCGTCTGCAGCTGAGGAAGAGGAAAGCCTTGATGACAGTCAGCCATTGTCTGGCCAGGGCAGTGTACAGGACGAGGTAGCGGGCGAAGAGGAGGAGGAGGACGAGGAGGATGATGGGGATGATTATATTTTTAATGAGGAAGCTTTTCCGGGGCCACTGGAAATTGGTGGCGCGGCAAGGCCGGGTTCTGGTTTTTTGAGGGACACAAGTGACGTTGATTTGCCTGAAACTGCCCCTCAACCAAGCACAACCGCAGATTTGAGAACTGGAACTTTGGCCCACATGGCGGATTATGCCTTACGTATCCTCAAAAGGGACACACGCATAACTAAAATGATGAATGATGACGATTACTGGTTGGCCTGCCTCCTTGATCCTCGCTATAAAGGCAAATTGCAAAATATAATGCCACATGAGAACTTGGAACTAATATTAGCAACCAAACAATCAACTCTTGTTGACCGTTTGCTTCTGGCATTCCCTGCACACAGCGCCCGTGATCGTTCTCACACGAGCTGCAGGGGCCAGCAGACCAGAGGAGTTAGAGGGGCAGAAATCAGAAGTGGCGTTGGCCAGAGGGGTTTTCTGACCAGGTTGTGGAGTGATTTTGCTATGACCGCAGACAGGACAGGTACTGCAGCATCAATTCAAAGTGACAGGAGACAACATTTGTCCAGTATGGTTACAAACTATTTTTCATCCCTTATCGATGTTCTCCCTCAACCGTCATTCCCATTTGATTACTGGGCATCAAAATTAGACACCTGGCCAGAATTGGCAGAATATGCATTGCAGGAGCTTGCTTGCCCGGCAGCTAGTGTCCTATCAGAAAGAGTATTCAGTGCTGCAGGTTCAATACTAACAGAAAAAAGGACTCGTCTGGCTACCCAAAATGTAGATGATCTAACCTTCATTAAAATGAACCACAACTGGATTTCAAAATCTTTTGCCCCACCTTGCCCGGCTGACACCTAGCTTTCCTATGAAAAGGTCTTGCCTGTGGACTATTCTGAATGCCTTTTCCAATCTCGTAATTTTCTGCACCTGATTGTCCAGCATACGACATGTTTACACCTCACTAAATGGCCAAACTCCCCACACGGGGCCGTGGTATCGACACTTGGCGACAGCACCCGTGAGAGTGCAGTTTGTCTGAAGAGGTGGGTGAGCCCGCTTTTGGTCGACGGCACTGCCACTGGGTCCCTCCTAGTACAATAAAGTGTCTCTGGCGGTGGTGGTGCGCACCCAACGTCAGACACACCGTTGTAATATGAGGGGCCCTGGGCCTGTACCGCCGGCCACAAGACAGTTTCCCCCCACCCCAGCTCAAACAGTGCTCTACCACTTGCAAAATTATCTCACAGCTCCACCAATGTTTAGTCTATGCGCTGACATCCTTCAATGCCTGCCACTGACAATACCATTGTATTGACATTTTTGTTATGTTAGGCCTTCGATGCCTGTCTGTGGTCACTCCTTCCACTAGGCCTCCACTGACCACACCACTGCTGCCCGTGTACCCCTGGAACCAATTTAAAATTGCCTACAGCCATGTGTTATTATTTTAGGCCTTCGATGCCTGTCTGCGGTCACTCCTTCCACTAGGCCTCCACTGACCACACCACTGCTGCCCGTGTACCCCTGTAACCAATTTAGAATTGCCTACAGCCATGTGTTATTATTTTAGGCCTTCGATGCCTGTCTGCGGTCACTCCTTCCACTAGGCCTCCACTGACCACACCACTGCTGCCCGTGTACCCCTGGAACCAATTTAAAATTGCCTACAGCCATGTGTGATTATTTTAGGCCTTCGATGCCTGTCTGCGGTCACTCCTTCCACTAGGCCTCCACTGACCACACCACTGCTGCCCGTGTACCCATGGAACCAATTTAAAATTGCCTACAGCCAGCCCAATTTTTTTATTTTAGGCCTTCGATGCCTGTCTGCGGTCCATTCTTTCAACTACTACTACACTGACCAGGGCACTGCTGCCCGTGTACCCCTGGAACCAATTTAAAATTGCCTACAGCCATGTGTTATTATTTTAGGCCTTCGATGCCTGTCTGCGGTCACTCCTTCCACTAGGCCTCCACTGACCACACCACTGCTGCCCGTGTACCCCTGGAACCAATTTAAAATTGCCTACAGCCATGTGTTATTATTTTAGGCCTTCGATGCCTGTCTGCGGTCACTCCTTCCACTAGGCCTCCACTGACCACACCACTGCTGCCCGTGTACCCATGGAACCAATTTAAAATTGCCTACAGCCAGCCCAATTTTTTTATTTTAGGCCTTCGATGCCTGTCTGCGGTCCATTCTTTCAACTACTACTACACTGACCAGGGCACTGCTGCCCGTGTACCCCTGGAACCAATTTAAAATTGCCTACAGCCATGTGTTATTATTTTAGGCCTTCGATGCCTGTCTGCGGTCACTCCTTCCACTAGGCCTCCACTGACCACACCACTGCTGCCCGTGTACCCCTGGAACCAATTTAAAATTGCCTACAGCCATGTGTTATTATTTTAGGCCTTCGATGCCTGTCTGCGGTCACTCCTTCCACTAGGCCTCCACTGACCACACCACTGCTGCCCGTGTACCCCTGGAACCAATTTAAAATTGCCTACAGCCATGTGTTATTATTTTAGGCCTTCGATGCCTGTCTGCGGTCACTCCTTCCACTAGGCCTCCACTGACCACACCACTGCTGCCCGTGTACCCCTGGAACCAATTTAAAATTGCCTACAGCCATGTGTTATTATTTTAGGCCTTCGATGCCTGTCTGCGGTCACTCCTTCCACTAGGCCTCCACTGACCACACCACTGCTGCCCGTGTACCCCTGGAACCAACATCAGAAAATATAAAAATAAGTATTTTGCTTATAAAAAAGAAAATACTGGAGAGATATCAAATGCAGACATTTTAACATTAAAAACAAACACATACAACAAAAATCTGGTACAGTACTAAAAATGGCCACCAGCTACAATAACTTTCTCCTGCAAGTAGTTAACTGAAAGGTTTTTTCAATTTTAAACACAGATATGGCGTCCACCGAGTGTTGTCCTGTCGCGTCTTCTTTATATTATTGCCAAGAAGATGCAAAACAATGAAAATAATAAAATCATTATTTACCAAAAAAATAGAGTAAGTCAAAACCACATTGCAAATAAACATTCATTACAAATAAAGAAGCAGGGCGCGTCCGAGGGTGAGTATATACCTAATAAGAATATAATCACCCTCGGACGCGCCCTGCTTCTTTCCGACAGCCTTCCTTCCTAAGAATCAGCCCTTCCGTGGTGTAGAGAGAGGGTTTGTTACACTCCAAGGTGTTCCCCAGGTTGCCTTTCCTGAGCTTCGATCTTCCGGCTCTCGTTTAGTAGTTGTTGGAAACTACGCTGCATTGGGCCTACAAATTGGGTATGGGGTGTAGAGAGATGGTGTGTTCCACTCCAAGGTGTTCCCCAGGTTGCCTTTCCTGAGCTTCGATCTTCCGGCTCTCGTTTAGTAGTTGTTGGAAACTACGCTGCATTAGGCCTACAAATTGGGTATGGGGTGTAGAGAGATGGTGTGTTCCACTGTAGAGAGATGGTGTGTTCCACTCCAAGGTGTTCCCCAGGTTTCCTCGCCAATGCTTCGATCATCATGCTCTCGTTTAGTAGTTGTTGGAAACTACACTGCATTAGGCCTACAAATTGGGTATGGGGTGTAGAGAGATGGTGTGTTCCACTCCAAGGTGTTCTCCAGGTTGCCTTTCCTGAGCTTCGATCTTCCGGCTCTCGTTTAGTAGTTCTTGGAAACTACACTGCATTAGGCCTACAAATTGGGTATGGGGTGTAGAGAGATGGTGTGTTCCACTCCAAGGTGTTTTCCAGGTTGCCTTTCCTGAGCTTCGATCTTCCGGCTCTCATTTAGTAGTTGTTGGAAACTACGCTGCATTAGGCCTACAAATTGGGTATGGGGTGTAGAGAGATGGTGTGTTCCACTCCAAGGTGTTCCCCAGGTTGCCTTTCCTGAGCTTCGATCTTCCGGCTCTCGTTTAGTAGTTGTTGGAAACTACGCTGCATTAGGCCTACAAATTGGGTATGGGGTGTTGAGAGATGGTGTGTTCCACTCCAAGGTGTTCCCAGGTTTCCTCGCCAATGCTTCGATCTTCCGGCTCTCGTTTAGTAGTTCTTGGAAACTACACTGCATTAGGCCTACAAATTGGGTATGGGGTGTAGAGAGATGGTGTGTTCCACTCCAAGGTGTTTTCCAGGTTGCCTTTCCTGAGCTTCGATCTTCCGGCTCTCGTTTAGTAGTTCTTGGAAACTACACTGCATTAGGCCTACAAATTGGGTATGGGGTGTAGAGAGATGGTGTGTTCCACTCCAAGGTGTTCCCCAGGTTTCCTCGCCAATGCTTCGATCTTCATGCTCTCGTTTAGTAGTTGTTGGAAACTACGCTGCATTAGGCCTACAAATTGGGTATGGGGTGTAGAGAGATGGTGTGTTCCACTCCAAGGTGTTCTCCAGGTTGCCTTTCCTGAGCTTCGATCTTCCGGCTCTCGTTTAGTAGTTCTTGGAAACTACACTGCATTAGGCCTACAAATTGGGTATGGGGTGTAGAGAGATGGTGTGTTCCACTCCAAGGTGTTCTCCAGGTTGCCTTTCCTGAACTTCTATCTTCAGGCTCTCATTAAATTGTGGTTAAACGGAACAACTGCATTTGGCGTACTAGTTGGTTTGGGGCCTACTATCGGTGTCTGCCACTCCTTGCTGTTCTCCTGGTTTCCTGTCCTGAAATTCCGTTTTCAGGCGCTCGTTAAGTAGTTGTTAATGTTAGACTGCATTTTGCCTACTAGTTGGGTTGGGGCCTACTATCGGTGTCTGCCACTCCTTGCTGTTCTCCTCCACTGAACAAAGCTGTGCCGCCTGTTTACTACGGTTGCCAATTTTGAACTGCATTTCGACTACTTACTGATTTGGGCCTACTCTCTGTGTCAGCCTCTCATTCCAGTTGTCCTCCACTGCAATGCCCCCTGGTTATTCCTGTGTTACCAATTTTGAACTGCATTTAGCCAACTTTATTCTTTGGGCCTATATCTGTGTTTCCTCCTCATCCTGCCCATTGCCCAGCCAGTGATAGATGAGTCTGCTGGTACATTGACCCATAACGCAACATTCCCCGTGCACGCTACACAACAACATTGTGACCCTGCTGAAAGTCAGGTTGCTCTTCCCGCATACCATACCACCTTACACGGGGACAAAGAGGAAGGTGCAGATGAAAGTGCAGGTTCCTTCATCAGGTGGGGGGAGGAATACTAGTTGGCGACGTCACTGGCACAGGGCCTCTCATAGAACGCAAAAGTGTTGCTGCCGGTGGGAGGCGCCCCCGCCGTGCAAACACACCGCTGTACTTTGAGGGGCCCTGTGCCAGTGCCAATGCCAACGAGTGGGCCCCCCCTGCTTGCTCAGGTTCACAGCACTTGCAAAGTTGAAATACTTACCTCTCCCTGCTCCACTGCCGTGACGTGGTCCAGATTTCCTGGGCCCACTAATTACTTGAACCAGCCCTACCCACCACAACTTTAGCCAAATGACCCCCAATTTCAAATGCCTTCCAATTATTATAAGGTAAATTACGCTTGACAAGCTTCATTAAGAAGAATGGATGGTTTTGACATTAAAATGGGCACTCTAGGTGTTTTCCTGGCCCCCACTCACTGCCGACTATGCTGCCCCATTGACTTGCATTGGGTTTCGTGTTTCGGTCGATCCCGACTTTACGTCATAATCGGCCGATTTCACTCGACCCGACTTTTGAGATAGTCGGGTTTCGCGAAACCCGGCTCGACTCTAAAAAGGTCAAGGTCGCTCAACTCTACCGGTAACCCTAATTACAACTATGGTGGCACACTGATATTACTGCCATATGGTGACATAGATGTTAGATACCAGTGCTGCAGAACATACAAGTGATTACAGTACTATTATATAAAGAAACTTACAGATGACGTTCTTTCTGATGAAGTCGTTCCAGACCAACATGACAACTTTTTCTAGCCATGACTCATCTGCCAAGATTACAACAGATACACATTTGTTATCTCACATTTCCAGCACCATCCCCATCTATTCCCAACCTTCACAAATGCCTCAACCTACTGGTATCCCAATACTGAGCTGCTACTGTGATATGTGTCCCTATTACTGCACCTGCTGTTCGGCACAACAACAGCACTCCTCTTAGTGCCCCATATAATAATGTCTCCTTTGTACCCTCTAAATGCTAAAATTTCCCCCTAGAAAATAATAATGCCCTGTGCAAATGCCCTAGAATGCAGTGTCTACATTTTGCCTCTCTGATGGCTACAATACTTTGAGTGCCACTATAACAATAATGCTTCTTAATTGCCCACTTAACAATGTCTACTCAGTTTCCCAATGTACAGTTCCTCTATACACAGTATGGTAGGCCCACAGCTCCCCTATACACAATATGATGCACCCACAGGTCCCCTATACATAGTATGGTGGGCCCACAGATCCGCTATACACAGTATGATACCCCTACAGCTCAAATATACATAATATGATGTCCTCACTGCTCCCCAAAAACACAGTATAGAGACCGCCAGAGAAGCCCCACAATAGAACCTACACTGTGTAATGGCCCTCAGATTCTATAACGGCCTTCACAGTGATCCTCACACTAGCCCTCAAACTGTATAATGGCCCCCACAGTAAACCCCAAGCTGTATAGTGGCCCTCACATCTTCCCCAAACTGTATAATGGTTCTTACATTAGCTTTCACACTGCATAATGGCCCGTGCATTAGCCCTCAAACTGTATAATTGCTCCTGGACTAGCCTCAAAACTGTATAATGGCCCTTATATTAGCCCCAAACCTGTATAATGGGCCCCACAGTAAGCCCCAAACTTTATAATGGCCCCTTATTAGCTCCCACACTGTATAATGGGCCCTACATTAGCTCCAACACTGAATAGTGGGCCCTCACATTATCCCTACATTATCTACCAAACTGTATAAAGGCTCTCACATTATCTCCCAAACTGAATAATATCTCATGCATTAGCCTCTAAACTGTATTATTACTCCAGTATTAGCCTCAAAACTGTATAATGAGCCCCACAATAAGCCCCAAACCTTATAATGGCCCTTTATTAGCTCCCACATTATATAATATCCCCCGCATTAGCTCCCACACTGTATAATGGGTCTCACATTAGTCCTCAAACTGTATAATGGTCAACACATTTTATAAAGGCTCCCAATGTATCCCCAATAATGTATGAGGAGCCCCCCTCACTGATTCAGGGTCCCCTATTGATTATGATGCCCCCACAAATTTTAATTAAAATAAAAGAATATCATATACTCGCCTAATCCACGATCCTGACATCTCCACTGGCGAGCCTCGAGTAGTATAAATCATAAACCTACCCTATAAAAACCAATTTTTATTATTTATTAATAAAACCAATAGATAGGTTACAAAGAAAACCAAAAAACACCGTGAAATGACAAACAATCCCAAACATGGGATATAAGGGGAATCCCTAGTGCCGTACCTATGCTGTCACCTTCCTGCCAGCGGGGGTTGGCACCCTATGGGAAACGCATTGGCGCCTCGCTCAGTGACGGCTACCCCTAGTGGCCCTAAAAATACCATGAGCCGTAACCCTCCCCAGATAGGGAATAAAGGGCACCTCTTGGTCTAAACAGAGATCACTCCTCCAAAACTAGGGATAACCCTAATCCCCCAATGTAAATACCAATTAAAAACAGAATGATGAACACAATCGGCGTATGGTGGTACTATTATGCATATGGATCTCACTTCATGATCCCAATAAGGTAGCCATAGAAAAAAACCTCAATAACACAAATGGTTAACCCTTTAAACCAACAAGTACCACAGAATCATGTACATTATTAGTGACAAAGGTTTGCTGCAGTCCAAACCCTGCCCTAACGGCCCTTCAAAAACATGAGCACTGATTCAGACATGAAAGGAATATATGTTGGTACTCATCCGCGCATATCCACCAGCCACTTCCGCCTCAACGCGTTTCGCCCCTCTGGCTCATCAGGAGGCCCGATATACAGAAAGTGTTCCGATTTTGATATGATGCTTACCGCTAGATAGATCTCCTCCATTTAAATAGTCCCGCTCTCCTTTCTTGCCCATTACACTTCCGCCGCGTCTAACCGGAAGTGACGTGCCCGCACTGCATTGTGGGAAACATCCCACTGCTCATGCGCCGGCTGAAACGCAAAAGAATACCCAGCGCACCCTCGGTGTGGAGCACGCGGCCATTGCGGTACAGGAGAGTCGCGCTGTGACGCTTTCCTAAAGATATTAAATGGACGGACCGCCGATGGCGCATGCGCACATACGCATCGGCGATCCTAGCTCAATATCATAATGTGGCTCCCACTAGATTGTTAAAACTATGTGGTACCGGCCGATAAGAAACCCCGCTGCATGAGTAGACTGAGTTTTTATCATGGTGGCCACTGTCAAATGTGTAAGTGGATGAAACCAAATAAATCTTTTGAGAGCTCATCCACGAGTAAAAAATTCTACCAAAGAGACTTCTCTAACTGTAAAACAACTGGTGTTGTCTATAAGGCCACCTGCCCCTGCCCAAGGGACTACGTAGGAAAAACGAAACGTGAGTTTTGGAGAAGAGTGGGGGAACATCTGGGGGACATAAGGAATAGTAGGGATACCCCCTGGCTAAACATATGAGATTGGTCCATGGAGACCAACTAGACAATATTCACTTTATGGTTATTGAAGTTGTTAAAAACAACTGCAGAGGAGGTAACTGGGACATGTCCATTCTTAGAAGAGAATGTGAGTGGACATTTAGATTGGACTCACTGGTGCCCAAAGGTCTTAATGAATAAATGTCGTTTGCATGCTTTCTGTAGGTCTGGGATGTTTCTTCAACCTTATTGATGTGTATCTTTTGGTCTGTTTATATAGGGACATAGAAAAGCCAATAAGTTAGTACTGGACTCGAGAATTTCCCCCCCCCCCCTTTTTGTTGGGGTTATACATATTGTTGTAACCTATCTTTGAATAAAAATCCTCCATAGGCTCCGCCTCTCTGATCTCTTCCTTCTCCTCTTTAGGGGTAAAGTTTGTTGTAGAGTGGATGATTTCCTTTTAAAATCTATTACATCACCGCGAAAACTGTCTTGGATATGGTGGCAGAATTACAACGATAAATCTATTATGTATATGAGGGTGTTAGGACTGGCGGAACGCACCAAGAGAGATGTAATGGATGCGTTCGCAGTCCGGGGTCCACCGTGCAGGTGAAACCTGCTGCTAGGACATGACAGACGATATGGCGGTACTCATAAGTATACACGCGTGGGTTAAACCTCACCCAGCGTGAAGAAAGCGATCCTGTTGCGTCACAGGATCGCGGTACCGCACATAGAGCGCGAGCAAGTGGTCAGCGAACTAGACCCCAACAGGGATAGTAGTCCGATTAGACCCTTGCTGGCACTACACCACAACTGGGTGTGAAAAGTATATACAATAGAGGCACCGAAGTGCAAACTGTGCCGTGCTGGCAGGCACCACTAAGTACCCAGACATGGGTCAGGAAGCGCACACAGGCGCGTGGCGCCGCACTGGCGGTCACAGCAGAGGACGCTGACACGTGTGTGACACGTTGAGTGTTAAGTCGGGCGCTAGATAGCAGCCATACACCATACGCGAACAATCATACAGTAGGGTAGGGGTATTTAAAGGACGACTTGCACTCACAACAAACACACGTATAAAGTTGTACACTAGCGCATGGCCGTGCGGTCATGCGCAGTTTATATAGCTGCAGGACAGGAAGCGGCCACAGAAACTTTGCCCTTCCAAGACCTGCCAAGAGGACCAATAGAATGCGCTGCAGAATTTGAGCACATGACCCTCGATCTCCAACGGGAGATCTTGCCCTGGGCATGCTCAGTGTGCGCAGACAAGGACTTAGTCCTTGGAAAACGGCTGGGGCATTACAGAGCCCAAAGGGCATCACCAGATATTCATAGTGCCCATCCCTGGTGTTAAGCACCCCGCAGATCTAATTTAGTAAATACCCTTGCTCCCCGAAGCCTATCGAACAGTTCAGATATCAAAGGCAAAGGGTATTTATTCTTAACGGTGATGGCGTTAAGACCCCTGTAGTCTATGCATGGACGCAATTCCCCACTCTTCTTCTGCACGAAGAAGAATCCTGCCCCAGCAGGTGACACTGACTTCCTGATGAACCCTCTTGCCAGATTTTCCTGTATGTACTGTGACATTGCCTCCGTCTCCGGGAGAGATAGCGGATAGACTCGACCCCGGGGAGGCTCAGCACCAGGCAAGAGGTCAATAGGACAGTCATAGGGGCGATGGGGCGGAAGGGTCTCCGCCGCCTTTTTGGAGAATACGTCTGCATATGACCAATACTGCTTGGGGAGAGAGGATAGATCTGCGGATACCTCAGTAGTAGCAACCTGAACGCACTCCCTCTGACACCTACCCCCACAAGATTCACCCCAACCCAGAATTCTGCCTGAGGACCACTCGATATGAGGAGAGTGGTACCGTAGCCAAGGTATTCCCAACAGGATCTCATCAATTCCTTCCGGAATGACGAGCAGAGAAATTATCTCCTGATGAGATGGCGACATGGACAGAGTAAAAGGGATGGTCTGGTGTGTTATCTGTGAGGGCAATGTCGACCCATTCACCACTCGCACCGTTACTGGTTGAGCAAGCATAACCAAGGGTATTGCGTGACGTTGGGCGAAGGCAGAAGACATAAAGTTGCCCTCCGCCCCAGAATCCACGCAGAGCTCTACCGAGTGGGAAAATGAGCCAATAGTAATTGTCCCCTTAAAGGACAACTTAGAGGCAAACGTCGCCGTGTCTAGTGTACCTCCACCAACTACCACTAGACGCTGACGTTTCCTCGACCGCTGAGGACATCTGGTGGCTAGATGTCCTGACTGCTGGCAAACATGACAGACCCTGAGTGCACAAGCGGTCCGGGACTTAGATCCTGCTTGTGACACCTCCCTGGCCTCATGTGACTCAGGAACCAGGACTGGAAATTCAAGAGGTTTGGCAAAAGTAGGAGCCAGCCGAAACCTCTGCCTACACTGGGCTCGCTCTAACCTCCACTCGTTAAAACGGAGGTCAATTCGAGTGGAGACAGTTATTAACTCCTCCAGTGTGGCAGGAATCTCCCTAGTGGCCAGAGCGTCCTTTACGTGGTCAGCCAAGCCTCTCCAAAATATGGGGATAAGAGCTTTATCCGACCAATCCAGCTCAGATGCTAAGGTGCGGAATTGGACGGCAAAATGACTGACCAAGGAATCACCCTGAGTTAATGCCAGCAATTGGAGCGCAGTATCATGGGTGACTTGAGGTCCTAAAAAGACCTGTTTCAGAGCGCTCAGAAACAGCGGAGCACTCTGCACCACATGATCGCCACGCTCCCACAGCGGCGTAGCCCATTCCAACGCCCTGTCCGACAATAGAGACAAAATAAATCCCACCTTAGCCCGCTCTGTGGGAAAACGTGTAGCCAGGAGCTCGAGATGAATAGAGCACTGACTCACAAATCCCCTACAAAACTTGCTATCACGAGAAAATTTTTCTGGCAGCGGGAGGTGAGATAATGTCGGAACAGGGGTGGCAATGGACATAGTAGCTGCAGCCACGCTGGCAGCCTGTACAGCTACTGCAGTAACATCCACAGCTGAGGTCGCGCTCTCGAGAGCTGCCAACCTACCCTCCAGCTGCTGGATATGCCGCAGAGATTGCTGTATGTCTGTCATCACTAGCCAGACCCTAGCGCTAGTGTAATGTTAGGACTGGCGGAACGCACCAAGAGAGATATAATGGATGCGTTCGCAGTCCGGGGTCCACCGTGCAGGTGAAACCTGCTGCTAGGACATGACAGACGATATGGCGGTACTCATAAGTATACACGCGTGGGTTAAACCTCACCCAGCGTGAAGAAAGCGATCCTGTTGCGTCACAGGATCGCGGTACCGCACATAGAGCGCGAGCAAGTGGTCAGCGAACTAGACCCCAACAGGGATAGTAGTCCGATTAGACCCTTGCTGGCACTACACCACAACTGGGTGTGAAAAGTATATACAATAGAGGCACCGAAGTGCAAACTGTGCCGTGCTGGCAGGCACCACTAAGTACCCAGACATGGGTCAGGAAGCGCACACAGGCGCGTGGCGCCGCACTGGCGGTCACAGCAGAGGACGCTGACACGTGTGTGACACGTTGAGTGTTAAGTCGGGCGCTAGATAGCAGCCATACACCATACGCGAACAATCATACAGTAGGGTAGGGGTATTTAAAGGACGACTTGCACTCACAACAAACACACGTATAAAGTTGTACACTAGCGCATGGCCGTGCGGTCATGCGCAGTTTATATAGCTGCAGGACAGGAAGCGGCCACAGAAACTTTGCCCTTCCAAGACCTGCCAAGAGGACCAATAGAATGCGCTGCAGAGTCTAAGCACATGACCCTCGATCTCCAACGGGAGATCTTGCCCTGGGCATGCTCAGTGTGCGCAGACAAGGACTTAGTCTCAGAGAAGTCCACTCGCTGCTGACCAGTATTGGCTTTAAAGGCAGAAGCTGGAGAAGCAGCAGTAACTCTTCTCACAGAGTCAGACTGAGCGAGACGCTGGGATCGACGTCCCTGCTGAGCAGGCTCCACTGCGGCTGGAGGAGAATGGGAGACCGCAGCAGAGACGGATCGAGATTCCCCCTGTGCAGCAGAGGAAACTCGACTCCTAACAGAGTGTATCGTCCCCGTCCTCTGGTGGAGACGTGTGACCGTGTCCTGAATTTAAAACATCGTATTTATTTAGTTTCCCCCTTGGTTGTCTAATAATGAGATTTATGGGTTAATCAAAATATCTGACTCAGTCTACTCATGCAGCGGGGTTTCTTATCGGCCGGTAGCACATAGTATTAACAATCTAGTGGGAGCCACATTATGATATTGAGCTAGGATCGCCGATGCGTATATGCGCCATCGGCGGTCCATTTAATATCTTTAGGACAGCGTCACAGCGCGACTCTCCTGTACCGCAATGGCCGTGCGCTCCACACCGAGGGTGCGCTGGGTATTCTTTTGCATTTCAGCTGGCGCATGAGCAGTGGGATGTTTCCCACAATGCAGTGCGGGCACGTCACTTCCGGTTAGACGCGGCAGAAGTGTAATGGGCAAGAAAGGAGAGCGGGACTATTTAGATGGAGGAGATCTATCTAGCGGTAAGCATCATATCAAAATCGGAACACTTTCTGTATATCGGGCCTCCTGATGAGCCAGAGGGGCGAAACGCGTTGAGGCGGAAGTGGCGGGTGGATATGCGCGGATGAGTACCAACATATATTCCTTTCATGTCTGAATCAGTGCTCATGTTTTTGAAGGGCCGTTAGGGCAGGGTTTGGACTGCAGCAAACCTTTGTCACTAATAATGTACATGATTCTGTGGTACTTGTTGGTTTAAAGGGTTAACCATTTGTGTTATTGAGGTTTTTTTCTATGGTTACCTTATTGGGATCATGAAGTGAGATCCATATGCATAATAGTACCACCATACGCCGATTGTGTTCATCATTCTGTTTTTAATTGGTATTTACATTGGGGGATTAGGGTTATCCCTAGTTTTGTAGGAGTGATCTCTGTTTAGACCTAGAGGTGCCCTTTATTCCCTATCTGGGGAGGGTTATGGCTCATGGTATTTTTAGGGCCACTAGGGGTAGCCGTCACTGAGCGGGGGCGCCAATGCGTTTCCCATAGGGTGCCAACCCCCGCTGGTAGGAAGGTGACAGCATAGGTACGGCACTAGGGATTCCCCTTATATCCCATGTTTGGGATTGTTTGTCATTTCACTGTGTTTTTTGGTTTTCTTTGTAACCTATCTATTGGTTTTATTAATAAATAGTAAAAATTGGTTTTTATAGGGTAGGTTTATGATTTATACTAGTTTATTTATACCCTCTAGTTATTTGAATTTTGGTAACGAGCCTCGAGTAGACCAACATGCTGTCATGGTGCCGATGCATGCACAGAACATCAGAGTACCGGTGTGGTGCGATGACTTCACCGCACCGGGACATTGGCATCATGTACAAGTGTGTTGGCGCATCAACCGTTCCATAGATGGCAGGCTTAATGTGACCTGCGGTCTTCAGAACAGAGAGCGGTAGGGTGGGGATACCATGTCTCCCTACTCTAAGGCAGAGCTTATCTGTATCGGCACACTGCACACGCAGATACAGTTATGGGTAGTGTGGTTCCAATTTTGCCCCTCTGAGAGTGGGGCCCACGGTGACCGCACCCTCGGCCTCCCTCGTAGCTACACTACAGGCTGAAATCATAACATTAAAATGTTTTTGTATTAATGCCCCAAAAAACATAAAATATGAAAAGCAGAAAGTTGTAACAATCAAAATGCTTCCCCAAGGTCTTTCTGTATATAACAGATCGCAGAGAAAAAAGCAAAGCTCTGCACTTTACTTATCTGGTTAAACTGGATGGATAGCACAGTAAGTCACCAGTCACCATCATAAGGAATTTACATTGACACATTTTTATGTGGTGTGGTGTCATATTCATCAGCAGACAATGTTTGAGTTTCTGTGCTGACTGTTTAACTTCTATTTTTGGCAAGACTTCAGTACATCACACAACAAAAGCTGTAAAGCTGCTGTCTGCAAGAGTAATCTCCTGAGTAGAGCAAGTTCAATGGTTCAGGGTCAAGTGTTCTAATACTGGTTTAGATGTTTCTGTCTATATTTACCTGAAGTGATGGATTGGGCTGTTAAAGGGTTACGGTTACAGTGCTTGTCCATTCTCCACTGTTTTCTCAATCTGAATCAGAGGCCTGGATTCATCAAGACTGATGTTTTTCACACTGGTCTTGATGAGAGGGTCAAGATGCAGTGCAAAGTGCCCATTCATTAAGAGTGACTCCAGTCAGTAACTGGAGTAAGATTTGTGGAGTAAGGAATGCCACCACTGTTCATAAATTTGACCAGTGGGGATCGCGCACATTAAACAAGAATTTTGGCAAAATGCAAAAAAAACACATAATTTTTACAAAGCTTCACATTGCGCAAACATTTTGCACCTTTTCAAGCCCGTTTTGTGACTTAAAAATCATTGATGAATCAGTGAGTAATCAGTACATTATCAATGTCAGATTTGTAGCATATCTACAGCTCTGGCAAAAAATAAGAGACCACTGCAAAATGTTCAGTTTGTCTGATTTTTCTTTTTATAGATATATTTTTGAGTACAATGTAAATTGTTCTTTTAGTCTATAAACTTCTGACAACATGTCTCCGAATTTCCAAGCAATAAATTTTGTATTTTTTTTCTGACTAGGAAAAATAGTCAAAATAAAAAAAAAACAGTGGTTTCAGACCTCAAATAATGCAAAGAAAACAAGTTCATAATCATTTAGAAACAACAATACTAATGTTTTAACTCAGCAAGAGTTCAGAAACCAATATTTTGTGGAATAACCATGATTTTTAATCACAACTTTCATACATCTTGGTATGCTTTCCACCAGTCTTTCACCCTGCATCTGGCGCAAAAATTTATCCATCATCCTCTTGATTACACTCCAGAGGTTTTCAATGGGGTTCAGGTCTGGAGATTGGGCTGCCAATGACAGGGTTATGATGTGGTGGTCTCTGGATTTTTGCCAGAGCTGTATTATTAATGTGAAGTATGATAAAAAGCCAAATTTGTCAAAGTCAAAAAATTAGGTAACTCTATAGCAACTAAATTCAAATTTACATAACTTAGAAATATGTATCACATATTTTATCAGGGGTTGGCAATTGGCAGTCCAAGGTCACTAAAGAGCCACAGTTACATATCCTGAAGCAGCTGGCTACCCTTTTCTGTAAAGCTCTGAGTGTGCTCTGCCTTCCCGCCACATATACTGCAGCCTTGCACAATAGTTTATGATGCTGGGACACAGAGACTGAAACAAGAACCTTCCGCACTCAATAAGAACAATTTATTGTTCAATGTTCAAATAAAAGAAAAAGAGGTGAATCATGCACCATATACAAAAGCAAAAACGGAACACAGGTGTACACAGATATGCTTCTGCTACGTTTCGGCAATACCATGCCTTTGTCAAGCCAAATATGTGATAGAGAGGTCTAGCTGTATGAATCTACTCGGCGGGTCTGCCTGCTTGGTGTGGATGCATCGGTATGGCGGCGGGCAGCCGGTGTCTATGTGCGAACGCTGTGCCCCACAGAGAAACATATGCAACGGCAATGTATGAACCCAGGGAAATTGAGTAAGTGAATGGGTACTGTGTGCAGGGCTGGACTGGTACTTAAGAAAATCCCAGACACATAAACCCTGTAGCTCACATTCCACATAACCTGCCATCGATTCGGATTCCTGGACCACGGTGTGAATTACTTGTATGATGGACTCCTCGCCAGAGACGGACTACACCTCAACAAACCTGGGAAACACACATTCGCCAGAAGACTCGCTACACTCATCAGGAGGGCGTTAAACTAGAAGAAGAGGGGACGGGAAGAAAAACATTAGACACGAAAAAAGAAGACCCAGGAAAACATACTCAGAAGGGAGGTAAGAACATTTCTAAAACAATCCACAGCGAGGAGATTGGAACAAAACAAAATCCTCTAAACTGCATGCTCGCAAATGCCAGAAGCCTGACAAACAAGATGGAAGAACTAGAAGCAGAAATATCTACAGGTAACTTTGACATAGTGGGAATAACCGAGACATGGTTAGATGAAAGCTATGACTGAGCAGTTAACTTACAGGGTTACAGTCTGTTTAGAAAGGATCGTAAAAATCGGAGAGGTTTGTCTCTATGTAAAGTCTTGTCTAAAGTCCACTTTAAGGGAGGATATTAGCGAAGGGAATGAGGATGTCGAGTCCATATGGGTCAAAATTCATGGAGGGAAAAATGGTAACAAAATTCTCATTGGGGTCTGTAACAAACCCCCAAATATAACAGAAATCATGGAAAATCTACTTCTAAAGCAGATAGATGAAGCTGCAACCCATAATTAGGTCCTGGTTATGGGGGACTTTAACTACCCGGATATTAACTGGGAAACAGAAACCTGTGAAACCCTTAAAGGCAACAGGTTTCTGCTAATAACCAAGAAAAATTATCTTTCACAATTGGTGCAGAATCCAACCAGAGGAGCAGCACTTTTAGATCTAATACTATCTAATAGACCTGACAGAATAACACATCTGCAGGTGGTCGGGCATCTAGGAAATAGTGACCACAATATTGTACCATTTCACCTGTCTTTCACTAGGGGGACTTGTCAGGGAGTCACAAAAACATTGAACTTTAGGAAGGCAAAGTTTGACCAGCTTAGAGATGCCCTTAATCTGGTAGACTGGGACAATATCCTCAGAAATAAGAATACAGATAATAAATGGAAAATGTTTAAGAACATCCTAAATAGGCACTGTAAGCGGTTTATACCTTGTGGGAATAAAAGGACTAGAAATAGGAAAAACCCAATGTGGCTAAACAAAGAAGCAAGACAGGCAATTAACAGTAAAAAGAAAGCATTTACACTACTAAAGCAGGATGGCATCATTGAAGCTCTAAAAAACTATAGGGAGAAAAATACTTTATCTAAAAAACTAATTAAAGCTGCCAAAAAGGAAACAGAGAAGCACATTGCTAAGGAGAGTAAAACTAATCCCAAACTGTTCTTCAACTATATCAATAGTAAAAGAATAAAAACTGAAAATGTAGACCCCTTAAAAAATTGTGAGGAAAGAATGGTTGTAGATGACGAGGAAAAAGCTAACATATTAAACACCTTCTCCACGGTATTCACGGTGGAAAATGAAATGCTAGGTGAAATCCCAAGAAACAATGACAACCCTATATTAAGGGTCACCAATCTAACCCAATAAGGGGTGCGAAACCGGCTAAATAAGATTAAAATAGATAAATCTCCGGGTCCGGATGGCATACACCCACGAGTACTAAGAGAACTAAGTAATGTAATAGATAAACCATTATTTCTTATTTTTAGGGACTCTATAGCGCCGGGGTCTGTTCCACAAGACTGGCGCATAGCAAATGTGGTGCCAATATTCAAAAAGGGCTTTAAAAGTGAACCTGGAAATTATAGGCCAGTGAGTCTAACCTCTATTGTTGGTAAAATATTTGAAGGGTTTCTGAAGGATGTTATTCTGGATTATCTCAATGAGAATAACTGTTTAACTCCATATCAGCATGGGTTTATGAGAAATCGCTCCTGTCAAACCAATCTAATCAGTTTTTATGAAGAGGTAAGGTATAGGCTGGACCACGGTGAGTCATTGGACGTGGTATATCTCGATTTTTCCAAAGCGTTTGATACCGTGCCGCACAAGAGGTTGGTACACAAAATGAGAATGCTTGGTCTGGGGGAAAGTGTGTGTAAATGGGTTATTAACTGGCTTAGTGAAAGAAAGCAGAGGGTGGTTATAAATGGCATAGTCTCTAACTGGGTCGCTGTGACCAGTGGGGTACCGCAGGGGTCGGTATTGGGACCTGTTCTCTTCAACATATTCATTAATGATCTGGTAGAAGGTTTACACAGTAAAATATTGATATTTGCAGATGATACAAAACTATGTTAAGCAGTTAATACAAGAGAAGATAGTATTCTGCTACAGATGGATCTGGATAAGTTGGAAACTTGGGCTGAAATTGGCAGATGAGGTTTAACAATGATAAATGTAAGGTTATACACATGGGAAGAAGGAATCAATATCACCATTACACACTGAACAGGAAACCACTGGGTAAATCTGACAGGGAGAAGGACTTGGGGATCCTAGTTAATGATAAACATACCTGGAGCAGCCAGTGCCAGGCAGCAGCTGCCAAGGCAAACAGGATCATGGGGTGCATTAAAAGAGGTCTGGATACACATGATGAGAGCATTATACTGCCTCTGTACAAATCCCTAGTTAGACTGCACATGGAGTACTGTGTCCAGTTTTGGGCACCAGTGCTCAGGAAGGATATAATGGAACTAGAGAGAGTACAAAGGAGGGCAACAAAATTAATAAAGGGGATGGGAGAACTACAATACCCAGATAGATTAGCGAAATTAGGATTATTTAGTATAGAAAAAAGACGACTGAGGGGCGATCTAATAACCATGTATAAGTATATAAGGGGACAATACAAATATCTTGCTGAGGATCTGTTTATACCAAGGAAGGTGACGGGCACAAGGGGGCATTCTTTGCGTCTGGAGGAGAGAAGGTTTTTCCACCAACATAGAAGAGGATTCTTTACTGTTAGGGCAGTGAGAATCTGGAATTGCTTGCCTGAGGAGGTGGTGATGGCGAACTCAGTCGAGGGGTTCAAGAGAGGACTGGATGTCTTCCTGGAGCAGAACAATATTTTATCATACAATTATTAGGTTCTGTAGAAGGACGTAGATCTGGGGATTTATTATGATGGAATATAGGCTGAACTGGATGGACAAATGTCTTTTTTCGGCCTTACTAACTATGTTACTATGTTACTATGATGACGCGTGTTGATTTTACATTGTCTAATCATTGCTGCCAATAACTGTGTGAGGACACATCCGTTTGACAAAGACAATGGTAATGTAAAATAACAAGCAGGAACGCGGGATGCAGTGATGGACGGGAGGCAGAGCAAGGGTTAACATGTTTATTTACAGGGAATACTCCACACAGGGAGGAAAAGAGTTAAACAGTATGAATGGCAGAACTGAAGTACGACTGTACAAATGACGACAATATGGTAACAAGGCTTACAGGAAGTCCAAACACTGCAGCTTCTGCTGCGTACTCTATAGCGCTGGCAACGGCGGGTGCGGTGTCCTTTACTAATGGGGTTCAGCACACAACAATACCCTGTCTTCTGGTGATAGTGGCCGGTCTCCGGTACCTTCCGCTGCCCCTAGTCCATATAATGTAGATGCCTCCAAGGTTACGGGTCACGGTACTGTCTAAGCCTGACGTGTCTCCTTTACTTCTCTCCTGACAGTCTCAGTCAAACGGGTCCAAAGTGGATGACGGTAATGCGGGTCACGGTCTTGAACGAGCCCAGCGTGGCTTCGGTAGGTGTTTAATGGCCCAGCCAGGGTACGAAGGTCTGTCCTATCCCCGGTCACTCTTATGGGGCACATGTGTAGTACTCTCGGATGCGGAGCGTTCTGAGTCTTGCTTACTGATAGTCACTGGCACACACTGCACGTTCCTCTCCTCCTCTGGTCCCCGCTGCTGACGACGGGGAATTACAGATCCTGGCCTGCGCAATGCTCGTGCTCTCTCCTGGCAGCGGCCCCTCTGTAGCCAGTCGAACCTTGCCGCAGTGCCTGTTCTCATTGGGGAAGGGGCAGCTGAGCGTTCAGCTCACCGCTCTGCATGCTGCTCTGCATTCGCGCCAAACTGCCGTCCTTCGCGCACTTTTCCTTTTTATATCCTGGCTGCTGCGCATGCTTTTCTGTCTCTCCCCACCTCTCTTGGTCTACAGGAAGGTACCTCCTACTCAGGCTTCCCTCAGACTGCAGGGGAAGGTCCGCCTCAACCAAGCTGTCCCCCAGGAACAGAGGATGCACCCTTTCTAGTTCTGGACTCGGCATGCAAGTACCCGAGGTCCGGTCTATCTCCTTACAGTAACAATTAGGTCTGGCTACATGGTGACTTTCTGTAACACTACTGATAAAATGAGGGGCTGTGCATTTGATAATGTACAAAACACGGCCCTCTGCTGGATGGTGAGATATGGTGCTCAAGTAGGGTCTCCAACCCGTCAATCAATGTATACAATAAACTTGGCACTCAAATCGGTTGTAAGGTGAAGTTAATTGACTTTATTGCACGTCCCAGATACAGTTTCAAACTGTATCTGGGGCGTGCAATAAAGTCAATTAACTTCACCTTACAACCGGGCTGTGCATTTGAGCCATGGAATGAGGGGCTGTGCAGGGTAACAGCAAAGTATATGAGGAGTTGTGGTGACCATACTGTATATGGGGCTGTGGAGGATATTATACTCAGGGCTGTGGTGAAGATACTGGATCAGGAGTGGTGGTGAATATCATACTGATTGAGGTGCTGTTTGTGGCCATAATGCTGTAAAAGGTGCTGTGGGGAGCCATCAAAGTATATACGGGGACTGTTATGGACATTATACTATTTATGTGGTGGACATCATACTATATATGGGGGCTGTGGTATTGACTATACTATATATTGGTGGCTTGTTTTGGATATCATACTGTATGGGTGGCTGTTGTGACCATCATACTGTGTAGGGGGACAGTGTGAGGTGAGGAGTGGTTACAGTTTGAAGAGGGAAACATGGTGGGCAATATGAGGGTATGAGGGTATAGTGTGAAGATGGGGCACAGAATACATATGGAAAGGGGACAGCATGAAATGGAGGAACAATACAGAGAGGGATTAGCATGGTGGGGGGACAGTGTGGAGATATAGAAAGTGTAGTGGAAAATTAGAGGGAATAGCCATGGTATAGTCTGTGGTTCATAAGGAAGGATAGATGGTGTGGCGGTTATAGCTGATAATAGTAGACATTGTAGAGGTCATATACCATAGGAGTGGTATATACATACCCTTGGTAGAAGCAAAGCAAAATAGCGTTGGGGTAGTGGGACACCGAGCCTGAGACCTCTAAGGCGGCGCATTTAATATAGGTAACTTACTCTTATGTGTTTTGCATATTATGCATGCCATCTTGAGGTTTTTTGGATGTTAATATACCCCTCATTACAGTACAGCACTGCCACTTTATGATCTAATATCCATGGCTTTTCCCATGTATGAATCTCTATATCATATTCATTGGTTCTTCAGGCATTTTCTGTATCCCTATGCAGGTTTTCAATGTCATTTTACATTTAGTATTTAATTTTATGTATCTAGTCAATAAAAATAGTTTTTCATTTATGATTGCTTGATTTTCTTCCTATTCTGGTACTGTATATGAGTATACTGTTCACAGGTTGTTTTGGGGAATATACACTGCTCAAAAAAATAAAGGGAACACTTAAACAAGAGAATATAACTCCAAGTAAATCAAACTTCTGTGAAATCAAACTGTCCACTTAGGAAGCAACACTGATTGACAATCAATTTCACATGTTGTTGTGCAAATGGAATAGACGACAGATGGACATTATTGGCAATTTTCAAGACACACTCAATATAGGAGTGGTTCTGCATGTGGGGACCACAGACCACATCTCAGTACCAATGCTTTCTGGCTGTGGTTTTGGTCAATTTTGAATGTTGGTTGTGCTTTCACACTCGTGGTAGCATGAGACGGACTCTACAACCCACACAAGTGGCTCAGGTAGTGCAGCTCATCCAGGATGGCACATGAATGCGAGCTGTAGCAAGAAGGTTTGCTGTATCTGTCAGCGTAGTGTCCAGAGGCTGGAGGCGCTACCAGGAGACAGGCCAGTACGCCAGAAGATGTGGAGGGGGCCGTAGGAGGGCAACAACCCAGCAGCAGGACCGCTAACTCAGCCTTTGTGTAAGGAGGAACAGGAGGAGCACTGCCAGAGCCCTGCAAAATGACCTCCAGCAGGCCAGAAATGTGCCTGTGTCTGCGCAAATGGTTAGAAACGTAGTCCATGGGGATGGTCTGAGTGCCCAATGTCCACAGATGGGGGTTGTGCTCACAGCCCTAAACCGTGCAGGATGATTGGCACTTGCCACAAAACACCAGGATTAGTATATTTGCTTCTGGCGCACTGTGCTCTTCACGGATCAAAGCAGGTTCACACTGAGTATTTGTGACAGATGCGACAGAGTCTGGAGATGCCGTGGAGAGCGATCTGCTGCCTGCAACATCCTTCAGCATGACCGGTTTAGCAGTGGGTCAGTAATGGTGTGGGGCGACATTTCTTTGGAGGACCGCACAGCCCTCCATGTGCTCGCCAGGGGTAGCCTGACTGCCATTAGGTACTGAGATGAGATCCTCAGACCCCTCGTGAGACCATATGCTGGTGCAGTTGGCCCTGGGTGAAGTTGGATCAGCCTGTAATTTGATTTTCCACTTTGATTTTGAGTATCATTCCAAATCCAGACCTCCATGGGATATTAATTTTGATTTACATTGATCATTTTTATAATTTATTGTTCTCAACACATTCCACTCTGTAATGAATAAAGATTTGCAACTGAAATATTTCATTCAGTGATATCTTGGATGTGGCATTTTAGTTTTCTTTAATTTTTTTGAGCAGTGTATATTTGGTGATGTGTCTAGCATTTAACTTTTTTCCGGAACTATTGTAATTTATTTAGGGTACAATATGGATAGTGTTTTTTATGCAGAGGGCATATTAATAACACTTACTTTTAAAGGCAGATTGGCTGCAGAAGACTAGAGAAGAGGGGCGTCTGCAGAGATTTGCTGTGGGTGTGAAAAGTCATCATGGTATCTAGACAAGATTGAGAAGAAAAGAAAGGGATGACTCCAGAGAAGATAGCATCTGTAAGGTACCTGGATGTAAATGTATATTTGTGATGCCGACTAATTCTCATCAGTACTGTGGTTCCTGTATGGTCTGCAATCTGGTGATGGCTGTCAATAACAACTCCCAGTATCTACTTACCATTGTTAAAGGGAATCTGTCACCCTCGGGATGTATATGACCTAATAATATGGGCATACAAGTAATAGAAATGTTACACTAGTCCTACTTGTATGCCTCATATTAATGGTCTTGTTGCTGAGAAATGTTATGTTCTTTATGTTAATTATTTCCTCCAGGCTCCGGGGCATGTGGTGCATGGAAGAAATCCCTGCCTCCTCTCCTTATTACAATACTACCCCCTCCCATGCACGTCAGTTATGGCCCTGGAACCCAGTGCCTGCACCCTGCACTTCCTCAGAAATACATACCTCATCCTCCCATCTATGGGCACTGCACTCAGAGATTTTCTGTGCAGGCACCTGTGAGTCACTGTGACCTCCGGCGTGCATGCAAATAAGGTGCTCTTCCCACTTCCTCCCTGCACAGTCATCGTTAGGAACCATGTGTATATAGTGATGACTATGCAGGGAGCAAATGGGGAGAGCACCTTATCTACTGGAGCAGAAGTCGCCGGCGCCTGCGCAGAAGATCCCTGAATGCAGCGCCCATAGAAGGAAGGATGAAGGAGGGAGTGGGTTGGAGTCCAGGGCATAGGCGTGGGATTCTTGAGCCATTACTGACGTACATGGGATGGGGGTGGTATTATACTATTACTTGTATGCCCATATTATTAGGTCATATACCTCCCAGGGGGTGACAGATTCCCTTTAAGGACATACTGTGAGTTGTACAGTTGTAGGTTCATGTGATACAATTGTTTATGGGGCTGACTTGATATTACAATTGATCATTGCACAAGCTTGGATCTTGCATTCAATTACTTTTGGTTCTGGTCAAGTATTCGTGTACTTATGGAGGTTTGGTGGGTCTATTGACATAGTTACATGTACTGATGGTTGATCTAGTGATGCATTCATGTACTAATGGTGGTTCTGGTGATGTATTCATGTAATGATGGTGGTTCTGGTGAAGTATTCATGTAATGATGGTGGTTGTGGTGACATATTCATGTACTAATGGTGGTTCTGGTGATGTACTTATTTACTGATGATGTTTCTGGTGCCATATTCATGTACTGTTGATGGTTTTTGTGCTGTAATAATGTACTGATGATGATTTTTGCTTAATATTCATGAACTGATGATGACTCTGGATTATGAATATATCACCAGAATCATAATCACTACATGACTACAGCACCAGGACAAGCACCACTATATAGATTTGTCACCAGAACCAGAATTCATCACAAGAACAACCATCTGTACCTGAATATATCACCACCATTAGTTTTGTGCAAGCTGTATTTGTATTTGTCACTTTATGAATGCAAAAGCCATCAAGCATATGCCTTTATCAATAAAGGGGGTGTTTATTTTCCATTGGGGTATCTGCCAAATACTGGAAACCTTAATTGGGATCAAACAGCCACGATTATAGCAATGCTTTATTAGTTTACATAACTATCCTTGGGCTCTACATTTAAAATATAGGATGTCAGGGATGAATTTTGCTATTTTTTCCCGTGTATTGTGTAAATGGTCTACAAAAACTGAGAGATTCTGTATCTAACTTTTAAATAGCACTTCCTATTAAGTGATACCCCCAAAGTATAACATTTAGAAAATGGGAGCACAGCCTATACAGTATATTATAACAGGGTGCTTCATGATGTTTCATTAGTAAGCAACACAGAAAAGAACAAGAAATACAATATTGATGCACATACCTATAATCTGGCAATTTCTCATGGCCGGAATTGCATAAACTGTAATGTATAAAATGTACACACAAAAGCACACACCATGCACTAATTGGAAACAGTATAGTATATTATCCTGGCTAATAGATATCATAGTTATTACATGCATAATCGATACAACATCCACCACAAACACTATAACACATAGGATGTAATATATCACCTAAATATACGATGATGCTGAAATCAGGATAGTACATCGATAATAAAAGGAGGCTGTAACTAAATATACAATATGAAGTTCAGTATCTCTCAGTATTACCAACAATAATATAAATTGTCAAATCTATATATATATATAATTGTCTAAAGGTCTGTTTGCCTGTAACCGAAATCCCGCGTTGCTGATTGGTCACTCCCAGCCTACCTCAACTAATCAGCGTTCATAAATAAACTACATACATATATTAGAACAAGAATAACTTGAAGGACAGTCTGTGAGGGAGAGAATAACATGGAGGACAGTCTGTGAGGGAGAGAATAACATGGAGGACAGTGTGTGAGGGAGAGAATAACATGGAGGACAGTCTGTGAGGGAGAGAATTACATGGACGACAGAGTGTGAGGGAGAGAATAACATGGAGGACAGTCTGTGAGGCAGAGAATAACATGGAGGTCAGTCTGTGAGGGCGAGAATAACATGAAGGACAATCTGTGAGGGAGAGAATAACATGGAGGACAGTCTGTGAGGGAGAGAATAACATGGAGGACAGTGTGTGAGGGAGAGAATAACATGGAGGACAGTCTGTGAGGGAGATAATAACATGGAGGACAGTCTGTGAGGGAGAAAATAACATGGAGGACAGTCTGTGAGGGAGAGAATAACATGGAGGACAGTCTGTGAGGGAGAGAATAACATGGAGGACAGTCTGTGAGGGAGAGAATAACATGGAGGACAGTCTGTAAGGGAGAGAATAACATGGAGGACAGTCTGTGAGGGAGAGAATAACACGGAGGACAGTGTGTAAGGGAGAGAATAACATGGAGGACAGTCTGTGAGGGAGAGAACAACATGGAGGACAGTGTGTAAAGGAGAGAATACAAATTTTCCCCGTTTTTAAGTTTATCATATGGTAAAATAAATGGTGTCTGTGGAAACTATAAGTCATCCTGTAGAAAACAAGCTGTCATACAGCGATAGATGACTAATAACGTTTTGACTCTTAAAATAAAGACAGGAGAAAAACAAAGGCAGTGTGTCCAATGGGTTAAAACATAAATGTAAGCACCAATGTTTATATGAATACTAGATGGTGGCCAGTGTCGCTGATTAGTCTCACCAGCTGCCCGCAACCAATCAGCGACAGGCGAAGTCCGGCCGCGAATTGGCACGGAATTTGAACCATGCTTCTCTGATTGGTCGCACCCGGCCGGCCGTGACCAATCAGCGACAGGCACAGTCCAGCCGCGAATTGGCCCAGGATTTGAACCACGCTTCAC
Organism: Ranitomeya imitator; assembly: GCF_032444005.1. NCBI lineage: Eukaryota > Metazoa > Chordata > Amphibia > Anura > Dendrobatidae > Ranitomeya > Ranitomeya imitator. The sequence goes on from NC_091287.1 coordinate 439,087,355, forward strand.
TGATTGGTCGCCCCCAGCCGCCCGCGACCAATTAGCGATATTGGAGCGGGATTTAAACACCGCTTCACTGATAATGTATATATTTTACCCGGTAAATCCTGTGTATTCATTACATTATTCTTAAATCTTCATAAATAAACTACATACATACTCTAGAATACCCGATGCGGGCCACCATCTAGTACATAAATAAAGCATTACATTGACCCCCTAATATGCAAAAGAATCCACAATAAGTAAGTTAAGAAACCCATACATGGTGTGTGCTTTTGTGTGTATATTCTATACATTGCTGCTAGAGGTGATTATATCAGATCATGATACTGTATTATGCAAGTTATGCAATTCTGACTATAAGAAATTGGTCCATTTTTTACACCTTGTTAGATGTGTTTCTGTTTTTTGCACTTACATTTTATAGTTTTTATCGATTGTACATTAATAAAATGTGTCATATTTTAGGTGTACGCATCAATATTGTATTTCTTTTTCTTTTCTGTGTTACATTCTGAAAGTACACCACTGTTTTTTAACTTTTGATGACTTTTTTTGTGAAAAATGTAACAATGCTAGAGTAAGTGGTCAATAGAATTTGCTACCTAACCCACGGAAGGAGCAGTGGGGAGGTGCATTGTAGTGATCGTAGTTATGATTGTGATCGTAGTTATGATCCCCCAGGAGGAAGCGACTAGCGAAACGCGCATTGGGGTCTCTCTCCTCACAATCCCCACACTGCAGGTAATAACAGCATGGTAATGTTAATTAATTGATATCGGGCACTTGCAATATGGCACTGGCCATGCTTAGCATTTATGGGACATTCTTTCCCAGCTTTTAACATTGGTGCACCATTATTTACTATGCATTTGCACTTTAATCTGTACATTGTCATGTTTGAAAGCTGAATTATCTCAGCTCCCTACAGCCTGCTTGTTTACCTGTATATATTAACACCACTGTACACTTATATCTATTTGGAGTTACTTGTCCTTAAATATTTTTTGTGGTTGTTAAATATTATTTTTTTGTGGATTGTTTGGAGTTCACTCTGCCTTATTTTTCCCTTATTTTATATTGATGAATTTTTGATTTGATTTATTATGAATAAACTTTGCTGAGTTTTATTCATGGTTTTGTACTGACCCTTTCCTTTGGGTTATCTTACTTTAGGGAGCATACCGAATTATATATTTTTCTTTTTGGTCTTCAATTTTGGGTATTTGTCTATGGAGAAGGTTGCCAATAGTAATATGCAAGAAAGGTCCAAGGCACCATCATAGAACAGCTGATACGTGCACCCCACATTAAAACATTAAATAATGCGATGGAATTGGCGCTTTGGAACCTTCTTGCATAATGGAATGCTAAAGTGAATCCTAAGTAAGTACCGGTATTTCTCTGCCTCACCTGGTGCACACGATACATACGATGCTGACAGGTTTATACCAGCAAAATATATTGGAGGTGCCGACTAAAAGAGGTTCCCCCATTTTATCTCATTACTTTATAACTCTGCACCCAGATTATATAACCTGAGTGACAATATACCCACTGAAACATAATGATTTACTTGAATCTCCTTAGCGTGTAATGTGGACTTTAGTCCATCTTTGATGCATTAGGATGAAGCAGAACTACCTACTAGGAAATAGGGACAAGAATATTGATTAATCAGATAAATCTCTGCTTCTAAACAAACCTTCATTTAAAAAAAATGCTACAGATTACGACCACAAGTTGATTTCTTTGCAACCTTTGTTTATTTAAAAGAATAAGGTGCATTGATAGGAACTAGCCAGTTGTCAGTGAACACAACATACATAGAATAGTAAATAATTAACAGGGTCTCTGATACCATGGGGAGAAAAAAATCACTGGCACAGCTTATGCTTGGGATACTATTATGTTAAGTGTTACAGTGTGTGCCAACATACATTTTTATTTATTTTCACTCCCAGGAATCAAGAGTCAAGTGTGGAGATATCATTGTAGGAAGAACACTTAGGTTCAGCACAGCATCCGGGAAATGTACAACTTATTCTCAAGCATGTATCAAGAATATTAATGCTATCATTTTAACTTAATAAACAAAAACGAATATTCAAGTTTCTAGAGTTTTTAATTGGAAGAACATATTAATATACACAACATTTAACAACTGTTTAAACTGATTGAAAATGTCGTCTGCCAAATTAATTTTTCTTTAATAGAAAAGATGTTACTTATGGGTAATATTACTGTTTATGCTAGCTCTTAGCACAATGATGGTCACGTGATGAAGTTAATTAACTGCCGTACATGAATTTTCTTCTAGATAAGCTCTGTTTACATCTCAGTTTTTAAATTGTTTACTGTGGATATCACTAATTATCAAACAGGCATAAAGGGACATACTTCGCCCAATGGATGCCATTGTAAATAAAAATTGACTGGTTGTTTTTCACAATATGGCACTGTATAGGATAGCATGTGGGCTGTTTGATGGAACTGTTAAATAATCACTGTTTCAACAAACTGTATAAAGCAATAGTGAAAGAAAATCGAAGAAACATTGCAATATGTCTTATTAAATTAATATGCTTTTCTTCTCTACTTTTTAGACACTTCGCCTCCTCCCGATACTCCCTGAAGTTATCATTCACTTACTGAAAAACTGATATAATTTATAGTGAGTAAAGCAAGTAGGATTGCTATCTCAATTATAAGATTACAGCTACCTATTAAGGTCTATGGAGAGGAGGGAGGATCACAGTGAGAAAGCAGGCAAATTAAGGAACAGACTGCTGCATCTTTCTAGTATGTGTTTATCTCACTCCACTGCTAGATTCACTGATACCTTGCTGAGTACTGGTATGTAATGTCCCCCATGCAGGAGTCCATCATGTCTCTTTGTGCTGTATATAGAAGACATTATAACAGAAAGTCCCTACCCACTAGCTCAGGGACGGCTGGTAGTTAAAGATATTCTGAGGGGATAGCTAGTGAAAAAACAGGATACAGGTTATATAATGACAAACATTATTATTATTATTATTTATTTTTTTTTTTTATTATTACAGCGCCATTTATTCCATGGCGCTTTACATGTGAGGAGGGGTATACATAATAAAAACAAGTACAATAATCTTAAACAATACAAGTCATAACTGGTACAGGAGAAGAGAGGACCCTGCCCGCGAAGGCTCACAATGTACAAGGGATGGGTGAGGATACAATAGGCGAGGGTAGAGCTGGCCATGAAGCATTTTGGTCGATCCGTGGTTACTGCAGGTTGTAGACTTGTCGGAAAAGTTGGGTCTTCAGGTTCTTTTTGAAGGTTTTGATGGTAACATAGTAACATAGTAACATAGTTAGTAAGGCCAAAAAAAGACATTTGTCCATCCAGTTCAGCCTATATTCCATCATAACAAATCCCCAGATCTACGTCCTTCTACAGAACCTAATAATTGTATGATACAATATTGTTCTGCTCCAGGATGACATCCAGGCCTCTCTTGAACCCCTCGACTGAGTTCGCCATCACCACCTCCTCAGGCAAGCAATTCCAGATTCTCACTGCCCTAACAGTAAAGAATCCTCTTCTATGTTGGTGGAAAAACCTTCTCTCCTCCAGACGCAAAGAATGCCCCCTTGTGCCCGTCACCTTCCTTGGTATAAACAGATCCTCAGCGAGATGTTTGTATTGTCCCCTTATATACTTATACATGGTTATTAGATCGCCCCTCAGTCGTCTTTTTTCTAGACTAAATAATCCTAATTTCGCTAATCTATCTGGGTATTGTAGTTCTCCCATCCCCTTTATTAATTTTGTTGCCCTCCTTTGTACTCTCTCTAGTTCCATTATATCCTTCATGAGCACCGGTGCCCAAAACTGGACACAGTACTCCATGTGCGGTCTAACTAGGGATTTGTACAGAGGCAGTATAATGCTCTCATCATGTGTATCCAGACCTCTTTTAATGCACCCCATGATCCTGCTTGCCTTGGCAGCTGCTGCCTGGCACTGGCTGCTCCAGGTAAGTTTATCATTAACTAGGATCCCCAAGTCCTTCTCCCTGTCAGATTTACCCAGTGGTTTCCCATTCAGTGTGTAATGGTGATACTGATTCCTTCTTCCCATGTGTATAACCTTACATTTATCATTGTTAAACCTCATCTGCCACCTTTCAGCCCAAGTTTCCAACTTATCCAGATCCATCTGTAGCAGAATACTATCTTCTCTTGTATTAACTGCTTTACATAGTTTTGTATCATCTGCAAATATCGATATTTTACTGTGTAAACCTTCTACCAGATCATTAATGAATATGTTGAAGAGAACAGGTCCCAATACTGACCCCTGCGGTACCCCACTGGTCACAGCGACCCAGTTAGAGACTATACCATTTATAACCACCCTCTGCTTTCTATCACTAAGCCAGTTACTAACCCATTTACACACATTTTCCCCCAGACCAAGCATTCTCATTTTGTGTACCAACCTCTTGTGCGGCACGGTATCAAACGCTTTGGAAAAATCGAGATATACCACGTCCAATGACTCACCGTGGTCCAGCCTATAGCTTACTTCTTCATAAAAACTGATTAGATTGGTTTGACAGGAGCGATTTCTCATAAACCCATGCTGATATGGAGTTAAACAGTTATTCTCATTGAGATAATCCAGAATAACATCCTTCAGAAACCCTTCAAATATTTTACCAACAATAGAGGTTAGACTTACTGGCCTATAATTTCCAGGTTCACTTTTAGAGCCCTTTTTGAATATTGGCACCACATTTGCTATGCGCTATAGAGTCCCTAAAAATAAGAAATAATGGTTTATCTATTACATTACTTAGTTCCCTTAGTACTTAGTAGGCGAGAGTCTGATGTGTTGTGGTAAAGAGTTCCAGAGTAGGGGTGATACGCAAGAGAAATCTTGTATACAATTGTGGGAAGAGGAGATAAGAGGGGAGTAGAGAAAGAGATCTTGTGAGGATCGGAGGTTGCGTGCAGGTAAGTACAGGGAGACGAGGTCACAGATGTATGGAGGAGACAGGTTGTGGATGGCTTTGTATGTCATGGTTAGGGTTTTGTACTAGGGTCTCTGGGCAATGGGGAGCCAGTGAAGGGATTGACAGAGGGGAGAGGCCGGGGAATAGCGGAGGGACAGGTGGATTAGTCGGGCAGTAGAGTTTAGAATAAATTAGAGGGGTGTGAGAGTGTTAGAGGGGAGGCCAAAGAGTAGGAGGTTGCAGTAGTCAAGGCGAGAGATAATGAGGTCATGGACTTGGGTTTTTGCAGATTCTTGGTCTAGGAATGAACGGATTCGTGAAATATTTTTGAGTTGAAGTTGGCAGGAAGTGGAAAGGACTTGGATCTGTGGTTTGAAGGAGAGATCAGAGTCAAGGATTACCCCGACACAGCGAGCTTGTGGGACTGGGGAGAGTGGGCAGCCATTTACTGTAATGGATAGATTCGTTGGGGGGTTGTGTGAGATGGGGGAAAGATGATGAATTCTGTTTTGTCCATGTTAAGTTTCAGAAATCTAGCGGAGGAGATGGATGAAATAGTGGACAGACATTGAGGGATTCTGGTTAGTAGGGAGATGATATCTGGTCCAGAGATGTAGATCTGTGTGTCATCAGCATAGAGGTGATACTGAAAGCCGTGAGATTCTATGAGCTGTCCCAGGCCAAAGGTGTAAATGGAGAAGTGCAGGGGCCCTAGGACTGAACCTTGCGGGACTCTGACAGATAGGGGGCGAGGTGAGGAGGTGGTGTGCGAGTAGGAGGCGGTGAATGTCCGGTCTGTTAGGTATGACGAGATCCAGGATAGGGCCAAGTCTATGATGCCAAGGGATGAGAGGGTCTGCAGCAACAGGGAATGGCCCACTGTGTCAAAGGCAGAGGACAGGTCCAGGAGGAGAAGGACAGAGTAGTGTTGCTTGCTCTTGGCAGTTAATAAGTCATTGGTGACCTTAGTTAGGGCAGTTAGGGCCATTAGTGTTATTTTATATGTACAGTGGGGCAAAAAAAGTATTTAGTCAGTCAGCAATAGTGCAAGTTCCACCACTTAAAAAGATGAGAGGCGTCTGTAATTTACATCATAGGTAGACCTCAACTATGGGAGACAAACTGAGAAAAAAAAATCCAGAAAATCACATTATCTGTTTTTTTAACATTTTATTTGCATATTATGGTGGAAAATAAGTATTTGGTCAGAAACAAAATTTCATCTCAATACTTTGTAATATATCCTTTTTGGCAATGACAGAGGTCAAACGTTTTCTGTAAGTCTTCACAAGGTTGCCACACACTGTTGTTGGTATGTTGGCCGATTCCTCCATGCAGATCTCCTCTAGAGCAGTGATGTTTTTGGCTTTTCGCTTGGCAACACGGACTTTCAACTCCCTCCAAAGGTTTTCTATAGGGTTGAGATCTGGAGACTGGCTAGGCCACTCCAGGACCTTGAAATGCTTCTTACGAAGCCACTCCTTTGTTGCCCTGGCGGTGTGCTTTGGATCATTGTCATGTTGAAAGACCCAGCCACGTTTCATCTTCAATGCCCTTGCTGATGGAAGGAGGTTTGCACTCAATATCTCACGATACATGGCACCATTCATTCTTTCATGTACCCGGATCAGTCGTCCTGGCCCCTTTGCAGAGAAACAGCCCCAAAGCATGATGTTTCCACCACCATGCTTTACAGTAGGTATGGTGTTTGATGGATGCAACTCAGTATTCTTTTTCCTCCAAACACGACAAGTTGTGTTTCTACCAAACAGTTCCAGTTTGGTTTCATCAGACCATTGGACATTCTCCCAAAACTCCTCTGGATCATCCAAATGCTCTCTAGCAAACTTCAGACCGGCCCGGACATGTACTGGCTTAAGCAGTGGGACACGTCTGGCACTGCAGGATCTGAGTCCATGGTGGCGTAGTGTGTTACTTATGGTAGGCCTTGTTTCATTGGTCCCAGCTCTCTGCAGTTCATTCACTAGGTCCACCCGCGTGGTTCTGGGATTTTTGCTCACCGTTCTTGTGATCATTCTGACCCCACGGGGTGGGATTTTGCGTGGAGCCCCAGATCGAGGGAGATTATCAGTGGTCTTGTATGTCTTCCATTTTCTAATTATTGCTCCCACTGTTGATTTTTTCACTCCAAGCTGGTTGGCTATTGCAGATTCAGTCTTCCCAGCCTGGTGCAGGGCTACAATTTTGTTTCTGGTGTCCTTTGACAGCTCTTTGGTCTTCACCATAGTGGAGTTTGGAGTCAGACTGTTTGAGGGTGTGCACTGGTGTCTTTTTATACTGATAACAAGTTTAAAAAGGTGCCATTAATACAGGTAATGAGTGGAGGAAAGAGGAGACTCTTAAAGAAGAAGTTACAGGTCTGTGAGAGCCTGAAATCTTGATTGTTTGTTTCTGACCAAATACTTATTTTCCACCATAATATGCAAATAAAATGTTAAAAAAACAGACAATGTGATTTTCTGGATTTTTTTTTCTCAGTTTGTCTCCCATAGTTGAGGTCTACCTATGATGTAAATTACAGACGCCTCTCATCTTTTTAAGTGGTGGAACTTGCACTATTGCTGACTGACTAAATACTTTTTTGCCCCACTGTATACAACATGACAGATTGTTCTGAAAAGTCACCTGAATCAACAGGTACATTTTAAGTTCACATTAAATTATTTTAGTGCTATTACTTATGTATTGCTGTATATCGTCTCTTGAAGAGACTGGATAGAATTTGTTTTTGGTCTCTTACCAAACGTCACAAAAGAAAATATTGGGCCACATTGATCTGTTGCAAGTCTTTGAAGTGATTTGAATACAAATCTGATAGCTTCAAATAAATTGTTCAAAAAATTTAATTCACTGTAAATCAATTTGCTGCAAAATAGCAAGTACTGTAAAGTGTTTATTGCCTAAAAAAGGGTGTTAAAATCTGAGATATGTTAGAACTGTATTGAACTCCTTTATTGAACCAACTTCTTGGCTTTTTACATTTTACACATTATCTTTATACGGGGCAGGTGACTTACTTGCTGCCATTTATACAGTATACAGGTAAAGTGCACAGAAGCCATGGCTTTTGGCAAATGGTGGTCCAAAAAGTTTCCCTGGTTGCTGAGTAGCAAAAGGTTTGTCATTTGTTAATGAAAAAACTAAAGCTTGTTTAAAAGTTTTCATATTATTATTTTTTTGGGGGGGATTCAGCAACAGGTTTGCTGTTTGGAAAGAGAAGAGGCAATAGTTTCTTAACAAACAATGCAAAGTTTATACCTACTATTTTGGGATCAGCAGTGGGTCTGCTGTTTGCAAAATGAGGAAACAATGGCATTTTACTAAGTAATAATAATAATAATAAAGAGAAAGTTTGACAGTATAGGGCTAATACTGACAGCTCATGCAGCAGAAGTATAGTATAGCAATAAAACACAGTGAACAGGCAGGAAATGTATGGCTGTCTATCAGCAGTGGATGAAACAGCACAGTACAAAATAGGGTGGGGCAGGCAAGAAGATGTCACTTGTGTGTGATCAGCACTGGCAGCTCAGCAGCTTTAGCAGTGTTGATATAACATAATGGTCAGGCAGGAGACGGAAAGATGTGGGCTGTCTGGAAGCACTGGCATGGCGGCAATAGAACAGGGAAGAACACAATGGACAAGTAGGCAGATGCTATAGCCGATCTAATCATTGGCATTAGCATGCCTGATTCATTTTCACAAATGTTAGGTTGTGAAAGCATGTGGAGAACAACATGGTCTACTTGTCCATGAAAAGGTTGCCTGCTGCAATGAATACCATCGCTAACAGTAGACTGGGTCTAAACATGACAATACACCCATGGCAACTGGGACAGTTCTTGCTATTGGTCTAATCTGATGACCCAGTGGTCCACAGGGTCGCGACCAGGATGTTTTCCGCAGAAAGAAAACAGTCCAGGAAAGCTCAACTTGCATGTTCAGGTGGTGCTTCTTTTTCCTGAAGGGTGAAGTCAGTTGGTGCAGCAGCAGAGAAACCATTAAGTCCATCATATCATATTTACTGAAATCATTACTACTGCCTCTACTACTTCAATAAAAAAATAAATGAAGAAATAATTCTAGACATAATTAGAATTAAATGAAAAGAAAAGTTTCAAGAAACTTATTTCCTACATAGAAACTGAGTAATAAATCTCCAAATTTGTAAGAAATGTAGTACATTTTATTGTTACAAAAATATTTAAAACACAAGCTCCAATAAGGAGTAATGACTAGTGTTGAGTGATACCGTCCGATATTTGAAAGTATCAGTATCGGATTGTATCGGCCGATATCCAAAAAATATCGGATATCGCCGATACCGATACCCGATACCAATGCAAGTCAATGGGACACAAATATCGGGATGTATCCTCGATGGATCCCAGGGCCTGAAGGAGAGGGAACTCTCCTTCAGGCCCTGGGATCCATATTTATGTGTAAAATAAAGAATAAAAATAAAAAATAGGGATATACTCACCCTTGGACGCGCCCTGGTTCTAACTGCTGCAACCGGCAGCCCCCGTTCCTAAGAATGAGCGGGTGAAGGACCTTCCATGACGTCGCGGCGGCTTGTGATTGGTTGCATGACCGCTCATGTGACCGCTCACGCGACCAATCACAAGCTGCGACGTCATCGCAGGTCCTTTACCCACTCATTCTTAGGAAAGGGGGCTGCCGGTTACACCGCTAAGGTCCAGGGTCCACCGGAGGGGTGAGTATACCCATATTTTTTATTTTTATTCTTTATTTTACACATGAATATTCATCCCGATCCCAATTCCCGATATCGCAAAAATATCGGAACTCGGGATCGGAATTCCGATACCGCAAATATCGGCCGATACCCGATACTTGCGGTATCGGAATGCTCAACACTAGTAATGACTGGATATGATGAAGGAATTCTAGTACAATATAGAGATAGTGACACATGTATAGTGGAGATCCCCAAAAAAGTGCAATAAGGAGACAGGGCTTAATGACACCAGAATATGGGCAATGATGTATATGGCAAACCTACAAGCAGATGGTAAGATGACAAATATCAGTAGGGTGCATGCATAATGCAACTTTATACATATGTAAGTAAAGCATAGATGGACCCCAAATAAACAAAGCAAGTAGTATATGTTACTGATAGAGACCCAAAGCAAAAGAACTACAGGAATAGTAAAAAGGTTTGATATATTGTATAGCAGAAACATTGTTCAAAAGGGTCAAGAAGAAAACAAATAAGTATAAAAAATGTTTACCCATAATGGATGTGTAAGAATGCATGCCTCCTGCACCTCAAAGTGCATTTTGCACTGCCTTCCTCGGGGGCTTGTAAGGAGTGTGTCCTAATAGGGTTTATATACTGTCCCAAACAGGTGGTGTAATGGCAGACCATAACTGGTGCCTGCATAGTGGTATTCACGTCAGGAGAACTACGTACAGTATGTGCTGCCCTGGTGACGAGCGCGGTTCAAAGGATTAGTTCCTGTGACATTGCGTAGGCGCAGTGGGTGCCATTTGGTTGGAGTCAAAGGGAAATGCCATGTTTGTGAAGAATACAGGAAAGTCTGAATATAAAGTGACAGTGTGAAGAGAAAGTGTGATGTGCATATACTAATAAATATGCGCAGAAAGAAGTGCATAACATTGAGCTGCAATATACTGTAAGTATCAGCAACAACAAGTATTGATCATCATAATAGTAAACAATAAGAAATGTAAATGCTGATAATAAAATAAATACTAAAAAAAAATCATAATAATGAAAATTAAAGGAAAGATAAAAAATAAAATATATAAATTGATAATGAAAAGAAGTATTTAACGTGAAAAAATAATAAAACAATGAGGTCAGGTGTATGATAGTGAGCAAAGGGGCTTCACCACCTGGCAATCCTGTGTGAAGTTGTGCATCAAATTTACCCAGTTGGTCATAAAAGACGTCTACTGTCCGTAGTTGCTGCTCCACGTGTCGGTGCAGAAACTTTGGTCTTCAAAGATCAAGCATAGAGAGTGTCCCACCTTTTCCGACCCATGAGAGAAATAATCATGCATCTTTACGCAGCACTCAATCATTTTTTTAAAGGTAGGAGACTCCATTAATTGGTACAGCAGTGACTGCCAGCAGCTTGACCAGGTTGGCTGTGAGTTGGCATCCATCATCACACAAAGGGTATTTGCCTTTTCCTTGACACAAAATCACTGTTGGATATCTGACAGTGCAACAGAGAAAGATGTGGAAGAATAGTAGAGATTGACAAGCAGTAATTTTGGATGATAATTTTGGAGATGATGATACTAACCAGTTACTACTTGAGATAGTGGTCTGGCTACCAGAAAAACAAGAGTGAGGAGATGATAGGAGGACAACTTGAGTCTTGAGGATTTTGAGGGGGCTGGGATGTGCAAAAAAAGTAGGGAGATGACTAGGAGTTAAAAATGTGATAATAGTATCAAAGGTCTGATAGTGAATGCAATAACTTTTGCAAACAAAATGAATGAGTTGGAGGTGCTTGTGTCAGCCATAGATTACAACGTGGTGGACTTTACGGAAACTTGGCTGGAAGAAAGCTATGACTGAGTGACAAATGTAGAGGGTTACATTTAGAGAGGACAGGAAGACAAAAACTGCCTGTACCGGTGATCTTTCAATCAAAGTTCACTATCCAATATAACTAAATTGACACAAATAGAAGCACAGTTGCATCTAAGCAAATTAAATATTGACAAAACCTCCTGGCCAGATGGCATCCATCCATCTCATTTCCTTAGACTCTCTCGCAACAGGGTTGGTGGCACAAGATTGGAAAATGCCTGGAGTGGTAAAAATTAGGTGGATCTAGGCAGCTACTATCCTGTAAGTTTGATATCAGTGTTTTTCAATATTTTTTATGGCATTATACGAGATGACCTGTAAAAATATATTGCAGAAAATAACTGACAACCAACATAGATTCATGAAAGATAAGTTGTGTCTAACTAACATGTTGTGTTTCTATGAGGAGGAGAGGGCAAATCTGGATCTTGGTAATGCAGCTGATGTGATTTATATGGACTTTGCAAAGTCATTTGATACCATACCATATAGCAGCCTTATACTGAATCTCCAGAAGCAAGGAATGTGGGAAACAGTATGTTGTAAGGAATTGACTAAAAGACTGGAAACAAAGAGTCGTTGTAAAAGGTACACTCTCTAAATGGGATATAGTCAACATTGAAGACAGCAAGGATCTGTGCTAGGACCGATTCTTTTTAACCTCTTTATTAATGAACTTGTGGATGGGATTGAGAGTTAAATGTCAGTCTTTGCTGATGACAACAAACTTTTTTGGAAAAAAATAACTGAGCGAGATTGTATGGTATTACAAAACCATCTGGATAAGAAGTCTAAATGAGCAGATGAGATTTAATGTTGTTAAATGTAGAGTAATGCACCTAGGATGAAGTAATACTATTGTTGCATATACATTAGATGGGCGTATACTAGGGACTACAGAACAGGAGAAGAACTTGGGTATTCTGGTTACACGTAAGCTGAGCAGCAGTACTCAATGTCAAGCAGCAGCTGCAAAAGCAAACAAGATTTTATTATGTATCCAAAGAGAGATAAAATCTTGTGATAACAATATAATGTTACCCCTTTATAAATCACTTGTGAGGCCACATCTAGAAAAAGGGATCCAATTTTGGTCTCCAAAGTTTAAAAATTATTTTCAGAGGTTAGAGTTTGTTCACAGGTGGCAACTAGATTATTACAAAGGATGGAAGGCCTTTCATATGAGGAGAGGCTGGAAAAGCGGGGCTTGTTTAGCTTAGAAAAAAGACACATCAGAGGAGGATAATTTATATGTATGAATGGATGTGTGGTCAATACAAAGGACTGGCACATGACTTATTCCTACTAAAAAACTTACAAAGCACTAGGGGGCTCTCATTATGTGTGAAGGAAAGGCAATTCCGGCAGCTAAATATGAAAGGGTTCTTTACAGTTAGAGTACTCAGCCTGTGGAATGCTGACCACAAGAGGTAGCATTGGCATACAGTGGCATGTAAAAGTTTGGGCACCCCTTGTCAAAATTACTGTTATTGCACATAGCTAAGCAAGTTGAAGATGAAATGATCTCTAAAGGGCCTAAAGTTAAAGATGTTAGATTCCTGTGTCCTTTTGCATGCACTACTATTTTGTGGTCTTGCCACATATTATCCTTAATGATTTTAAATAACTATTTTCAATGATGTTCAGATCAGTGGACTATGAGGGCCATTGTAAAACCTTCAGCTTGAGCCTTTTGAGCTAGTCTACAGTGAATTCTGATGTATGTTTAGGATTATTATCCATTTGTAAAAGCCATCCTCTTTTCAGCTTCAGCTTTTTTTACAGATGGTGTTATGTTTGCATCAAGAATTTTTTGAAATTTCATTGAATCCATTCTTCTCTCTACCTGTGAAATGTTCCCCGTGCCATTGGCTTCAACACAACGCCAAAGCTTGATTGATCCACCCCCATGCTTAATGGTTGGGAGATGTTCTTTTCCTGAAATTCAGTGAACTTTTTTCTCCACACATACTTTTGATCATTGTGGCCAAAGAGTTCTATTTTAAACTTGGTTGACAGGACCTCTGACGTTGAGTTTTACAGTGAGGATGCAGGAGAGAATTTCTTCCAATGGCTGTTCCATAAAGGCCATATTTGTGCAGGTGTCTCTGAAAAGTAGAACAATGTACCACAACTTCAGAGTCTGCTAAATCTTTGCAGTCTAGCGGGGGTTCTGATTCGTCTCTGTAGCAATCCTATAAGTAGCTCTCACTTATCTTGAAAGGGCAACTTGAAAAAGATTTGCTATCTTCTTATAGCCTTCTCCTATTTTTGGGCCTCCATCATATTCATTTTCAGAGTGCTAGGCAGCTGCTTAAAAGAGCCCACGGCTGCTGTTTTTTGGCACAAAGTTAGAGGAGGCTTGTTTTTTATAATGTTGTGAAATCTGCATCATCTGGTCTTTCCTAACGATGATTGTGAACAAGCCATAACCCTAGAAGGCTAATCAAGGTCTGAAACCTTGGTCAAAGTTATCTGAGCACACAAATCTCCAAGTGTGCCCAAGTTTTTTCATCGGTCCATTTTCCTTTTTTCAATTTCTAAAATGAAAAAAAATTACTATATATGTATATATACGCTGCTCAAAAAAATAAAGGGAACACTAAAATCCCACATACTAGATATCACTGAATAAAACATTCCTGTTGCAAATCTTTATTAATTACATAGTGGAATGCGCTGAGAACAATAAAACCTAAAAATGATGACTGTAAATCACAACTAATATCCCATGGAGGTCTGGAGTTGGAATGATGCTCAAAATCAAAGTGCAAAATCAAATTGCAGGCTGATCCAACTTCAGTGGAAATGCCTCAATACAAAGAAATGATGCTCAGTAGCGTGTGTGGCCTTCACGTGCCTGTATGACCTCCCTACAATGCCTGGGCATTGTCCTCATGAGGGGGTGGATGTTATCCTGGGGGATCTCCTCCCAGACCTGGATTAAGGCATCAGTCAACTCCTGGACAGTCTGTGGTGCAATGCGGCGTTGGTGGATGGAATGAGACATGATGTCCCAGATGTGCTCGATTGGTTTCAGTGCTGGGGAATGGGCAGGCCAGTCCACACCATCAATGCCTTCATCATGCAGGAACTGAGGCCTTTAGCCACATGAGGCCTAGCATTGTCATGCATCAGAAGGAACCCAGGGCCCACTGCACCTGCATATGGTCTCACAATAGGTCTGAGGATCTGATCCTGGTACCTACTGGCAGTCAGGGTACCTCATGCTAGCACATGGAGATCTGTGCCGCTCTCCAAAGAAAGGCCTCCCCACACCATTCCTGACTCACTGCCAAACCAGTGATGCTGGAGGATGCTGCAGGCAGCAGAACGCTCTCCATGGCATCTCCAGACTCTGTCTCATCTGTCACATGTGCTCAGTGAGAACCTGCTCTCATCTGTGTCGAATTTGCCAATTTTGGTGTTCTCTGGAAAATGGCAATCACCCTGCATGGTGTTGGGCTGTAAGCACCACACCCACTTGTGGACGTTAGGCCATCATAACACCCTGATGGAGTCTGTATCTGACAGTTTGAGCAGACACATGGGTGTTAGTGGCCTTCTGGAGGTCATTTTGCAGGGCTCTGGCACTGCTTCACCTGCTCCTCCTTGAACAAAGGAGGGGGTAGCAGTCCTGCTGCTGGGTTGTTGCCCTCCTATGCCCCCCTCCATGTCTCCTGGTGTACTGGCCTGTCTCCTGTTATCTGCTCCATGCCCTGGACACTGTAGTGACAGACACAGCTACTCTTCCTACCACAGCTTGCATTGATGTGCCATCCTGGATGAGCTGCACTACCTGAGCAACTTCTGTGGGTTGTAAACAACACCTCATGGTACTGTACAGGACCTCTAGGGGTGAGAGAAATGACAAAATTCAAAAGTGACAAAAACAGCCAAAAAATGATGAGAACAGAGAAATGGTCTGTGGTCACCCCCTGTAAAACCACGTCTTGCTAATTGCCTATCATTTTTAACTGTTGTCTGTTACACTTGCACAACAGCAGGGGGCATTCATGCACAATCAGTGTTGCTTCATAACTCGATGAGTTGATTTCACAGAAGTATGATTGACTTGTACTTACAATGTGATGATTAAATGTTCCCTTTATTTTTTGGGGCAGTGTATATCCTACAAAGGAAATGTGTCATCTTTAACTTTAGGCCATTTATAGATCATTTCATCTTCAACTTGCTTAACTGTTCACCTTAACAGTAATTTTCACCAGGGGTGCCCAAACTCTTACATGCCACTGTATACTATAACAGCAATTAAAAAAAGGCTGAATGCTTTTCTCGCAACAAATGGCATTGTGGGTTATAAATAATTTAGTAACAGAGAATGTGCAACTGGTGAAGAAAGGTTGGGCTTCATGCACCTAAGTCTTTTTTCAATCTACATAACCATGTAACAACAAGGTTGACGTAAAACTTCCACTGGTAGAAAATGGGAAGTATAGATTAGTGAATCCTCACAAGATGATTTTTAAACATGTTAATCATCCTGCAAGTATCAAAATTGATTAATTACTTTTACTGTAAGGAATCTTTATAAACTGTATTGTTTGCAAAGCTCTTGCCAAAACTGAAATGTGAATCCAGCCTAAACGATAAGTCACTCCTTATCTAGCAGAATCTTATTAATGGCTTCTAGCCTCTGATTATGTTCAGTACTATTGCCACGTTATTTCTTAAGTAAATATTCTTCCTTATTGACTTGACCTAGCTCCTATAAGTTATTAACATTGCTAGAATTGGTTTGCAAAATGATGTTTGGTTCAAAATCTTTATGTGTAATTAACGTAGGCCCAAGAGGCACTATTATCTATCCAGCGTAACTAATACAATGAGAGCGGTACAGTGTGTTTTCCGATTTTTTTAATGATTGTTTGCTTTATTTTTGCATGTGCGGAGAATAACATAGAAACAACGTAAGCTGAAACATTAGGAAACTTAAAATCCAAGGCAGACTCTGGGGTCATAGAGACTTACACGAGTTGCAGTCTTAAAGGACTGAGAGTTTGCTACATATTTGGTGAATGGTGATTATTTAATAGCCAGTATGGCCAGGCTGACCGCATTTCCCATGCTCACGGAATGATCCGTAATGGATCATTCTGTACATACAGATATCATAATTTTCAGCAGCACATCTGCTGTTTACACAGGATGATGTTCTGCCAAGAACGATGATATTTTTAACCAAGCTAACAGATCATTTCAACTGAAGAATGGGCATTTTGCTCGTTCATCAGCTGATCTTCAGCCTGTTTACATTGTATGATTATCCAAAAACAAGCAATTTTTTACCAAAAAGAGGAGATTATCTCAAAACCATGGAGACAAAGACTATTTTTAAAGGAAAGGTTCCATTTCAGAGTTGAGTGAGTCTCCGATATTCTATTCAGGCAGATTTGCTCAATTACTTGGAGGAAAGTTCACATTTGAATAGAATACATTTCAAGCAAATTGAAGTCTTATACTCATCTCTTCTTGGGTTGTTCTTCCACAAGTTCTTCAATCAGCTTTTCTTTTTTTTTATTCTAATTACTACCATCTTCTTCTTGGCTGGTTTTTCTATTTATTAGGCCCCATGTCTAATGTGTAGTGTGATGCGCATCCCTGACATGCATCACAACACATGCATGGGGCCTGGAGAATGGAAGATGCGGCCAGAAGAAAGATTAGACATAGAAGACCGAAAATAATAGATCTGAATGGAGGATATGCAGCAAGAAGATAGGTGATGGAAGGGCCAAGGATAGTTGAGTATAACATTTTATTTTTCATCCCTTGATGACCTTCTATAATTCAACACAATGATTGCCCCCATTTTGCTGAATTTGCCTGAAAGAAAAGAAAAATACTCCCATTCTTGTGAATCCAATTTTTTCTGTAAAATCTAAGGCAAAATCACGGTGGCTCAGTGGTTAGCACAGCAGCCTTGCAGCGCTGGGGTCCTGGGTTCTAATCCCACCCTAGACAACATCTGCAAAGAGTTTGTATGTTCTCTCCGTGTTTGCGTGGGTTTCCTCCGGGCACTCCGGTTTCCTCCCACATTCCAAAGACATACTGATAGGGAATTTAGATTGTGAGCCCCAACGGGGACAGCGATGATGATGTGCAAACTGTAAAGCGCTGCGGAATATGTTAGCGCTATATAAAAATAAAGATTATTATTTATTATTAATCCACTTCTTTTGGGATGCACATGTAGAATCAGGAGGGTAGACAGATAAAAACCCTCATTGCCGTTGGTATAGTAAATATGGCAAAAACTGGAAAAAGAAAATACAAATGTGCTTTTTACATTTTTTAATCTAGATCTATATTAAAAAATTGCATAAAATATGTATAGACATTGTAAAATAATCATTTGGATTCAAGGCCAAATAAAGAATTCTGTGAGCAACGCTACTACATTATGAAAATCTGATGATTGTAGCACTAGTACAGCAAAATTTTCGCATCTTCTCTATCAACAGTACGGATTATAAATGTACAATTCATGGGCTTGGTGAGATGCTCCCTGATCCCAAGACCTATTCTAATTCAAAGTGTGAAGGAAGCATTACTGAGCATGCACCACTGCTCCATTATTTGCCCATTACCTCTCTATAGAAGTTATAGACAGATAACGAAGAACTGGTTACACACATTCACTAACAGTTCATCCATAAAAGGGAACTTTTTGTAGCATCAGTTAAAATTTCAGCAGCTGGATCTTCAGCAACCATACATTTATCATCCATAATACTGTAGCTTGTAGTATCTATTGCACAACCAAAGGCATGTCCAACTGACATGTGTTCTTCTCATTATGCCAAACACATTATATACAGTGGGGAACTTAAGTATTTGATACACTGCCAATTATGCTAGTTTCTATAAAGAATTGAGAGGTCTGTAATTTTTATCGTAGGTACACTTTAACTGTGAGAGACACAATCTAAAAATAAACACCAGAAAATCACATTGTATGATTTTTAAATAATTAAATTGAATTTTATTGCATGGAAAAAGTATTTGATCACCTACCAACCAGCAAGAATTCTGGCTCTGAAACTTTATCTTTAGCAACACGGTATGCCGTCATGAAATAAATGTCACCGTGTAATGGTCTTTCATAAGGAAGAGGGGCCTCAAATATCCCTGAAGCTGGGAACCTAACTATCCCTGTCTTGGGGGTACTCTTGAAGGTAGAGAGGCATGGGTCTCCGACCATACTATGCTTCTGTTACACTCTGATCTGTCCCCTCTTTGACCCCCATGAGGCATGTGACAGAAATGTAAGGTAAACAAGACACAAAGACAAAACATGGATACAAGAAAACCACAACCATACAAAAACCCTCACCAGCAAAATGAATGAGTATAGGGACAGAGAGGAATAAACTAAATAGAAATAGGGACCAGGAGAAATACTCTCATGTACAACAGCATACAGATCACTACTACTAGTCAGCTTTAGTACTTAGCACAGGAAGACAAATCTTTACGAGCAAGGACTAGATGCCCAGAGCCAGTATATATACAGGGAGCAAATGATAAGCTGTTGCAGCTGAGAACAACCAGACTATATGGTCTCAGCCAGCATGGAAATAGCCTTAACCCTCTCAGCACTGAAGGAAAGGAAAGCCATTTAAAATAGGACATGAATCACACCATTTCTAAAGAGGACTGTGATTCATTACCCAACGTGACCTTCTAACTTCAGGTCTTCCAGGGGGATGTTACACCCTCGTGATATTAAAATCCTGCCAGGCACACATGGTCCCCCTGCTCATGCCAGCACATGTCCAGGCTCATTTAAAGATCACCAATGACCATCTGGATGATCCAGAGGAGGCATGGGAGAAGGTCATGTGGTCAGATGATACATTTCAAAAAACCTGATCTGCACATCCAAACATAGACACAGTGTGAACAGGTGCTGAACCCAGAGTCGCCAACTCGTATATAATCAAACAAATAGGGCAGCACACTGCAGCGCCAAAACATGTAAACTTGAAAACACGAAATTTTTTTAAACTGCATTACTGCACTAGAAATATGAAAAATGAGAGCTTTTAGCGCATAAAAATGGCCAATTTTATGTGTACCTCGTAGCCACGTTACGGCATCTCTCTTATACGAGGTCCTACTCTAAACCTACCTCTCTGAGAATAAACGTCTCCATCTGAATGGGTACATGTGAAACCTCTCCTTGGACTCAAATTCTCTCTCACTGTGGAGGGGTATTGGACCTACTATAATTAAAACACCTGAAGCTAGGAGGCAGGGAGTGCACGATCAGAAGGCTAGAGAATACATTTCAAAAAACCTGATCTGCACATCCAAACATAGACACAGTGTGAACAGGTGCTGAACCCAGAGTCGCCAACTCGTATATAATCAAACAAATAGGGCAGCACACTGCAGCGCCAAAACATGTAAACTTGAAAACACGAAATTTTTTTAAACTGCATTACTGCACTAGAAATATGAAAAATGAGAGCTTTTAGCGCATAAAAATGGCCAATTTTATGTGTACCTCGTAGCCACGTTACGGCATCTCTCTTATACGAGGTCCTACTCTAAACCTACCTCTCTGAGAATAAACGTCTCCATCTGAATGGGTACATGTGAAACCTCTCCTTGGACTCAAATTCTCTCTCACTGTGGAGGGGTATTGGACCTACTATAATTAAAACACCTGAAGCTAGGAGGCAGGGAGTGCACGATCAGAAGGCTAGAGAATACATTTCAAAAAACCTGATCTGCACATCCAAACATAGACACAGTGTGAACAGGTGCTGAACCCAGAGTCGCCAACTCGTATATAATCAAACAAATAGGGCAGCACACTGCAGCGCCAAAACATGTAAACTTGAAAACACGAAATTTTTTTAAAATGCATTACTGCACTAGAAATATGAAAAATGAGAGCTTTTAGCGCATAAAAATGGCCAATTTTATGTGTACCTCGTAGCCACGTTACGGCATCTCTCTTATACGAGGTCCTACTCTAAACCTACCTCTCTGAGAATAAACGTCTCCATCTGAATGGGTACATGTGAAACCTCTCCTTGGACTCAAATTCTCTCTCACTGTGGAGGGGTATTGGACCTACTATAATTAAAACACCTGAAGCTAGGAGGCAGGGAGTGCACGATCAGAAGGCTAGAGAATACATTTCAAAAAACCTGATCTGCACATCCAAACATAGACACAGTGTGAACAGGTGCTGAACCCAGAGTCGCCAACTCGTATATAATCAAACAAATAGGGCAGCACACTGCAGCGCCAAAACATGTAAACTTGAAAACACGAAATTTTTTTAAACTGCATTACTGCACTAGAAATATGAAAAATGAGAGCTTTTAGCGCATAAAAATGGCCAATTTTATGTGTACCTCGTAGCCACGTTACGGCATCTCTCTTATACGAGGTCCTACTCTAAACCTACCTCTCTGAGAATAAACGTCTCCATCTGAATGGGTACATGTGAAACCTCTCCTTGGACTCAAATTCTCTCTCACTGTGGAGGGGTATTGGACCTACTATAATTAAAACACCTGAAGCTAGGAGGCAGGGAGTGCATGATTTTTATGCGCTAAAAGCTCTCATTTTTCATATTTCTAGTGCAGTAATGCAGTTTAAAAAAATTTCGTGTTTTCAAGTTTACATGTTTTGGCGCTGCAGTGTGCTGCCCTATTTGTTTGATTATATACGAGTTGGCGACTCTGGGTTCAGCACCTGTTCACACTGTGTCTATGTTTGGATGTGCAGATCAGGTTTTTTGAAATGTATTCTCTAGCCTTCTGATCGTGCACTCCCTGCCTCCTAGCTTCAGGTGTTTTAATTATAGTAGGTCCAATACCCCTCCACAGTGAGAGAGAATTTGAGTCCAAGGAGAGGTTTCACATGTACCCATTCAGATGGAGACGTTTATTCTCAGAGAGGTAGGTTTAGAGTAGGACCTCGTATAAGAGAGATGCCGTAACGTGGCTACGAGGTACACATAAAATTGGCCATTTTTATGCGCTAAAAGCTCTCATTTTTCATATTTCTAGTGCAGTAATGCAGTTTAAAAAAATTTCGTGTTTTCAAGTTTACATGTTTTGGCGCTGCAGTGTGCTGCCCTATTTGTTTGATTATATACGAGTTGGCGACTCTGGGTTCAGCACCTGTTCACACTGTGTCTATGTTTGGATGTGCAGATCAGGTTTTTTGAAATGTATTCTCTAGCCTTCTGATCGTGCACTCCCTGCCTCCTAGCTTCAGGTGTTTTAATTATAGTAGGTCCAATACCCCTCCACAGTGAGAGAGAATTTGAGTCCAAGGAGAGGTTTCACATGTACCCATTCAGATGGAGACGTTTATTCTCAGAGAGGTAGGTTTAGAGTAGGACCTCGTATAAGAGAGATGCCGTAACGTGGCTACGAGGTACACATAAAATTGGCCATTTTTATGCGCTAAAAGCTCTCATTTTTCATATTTCTAGTGCAGTAATGCAGTTTAAAAAAATTTCGTGTTTTCAAGTTTACATGTTTTGGCGCTGCAGTGTGCTGCCCTATTTGTTTGATTATATACGAGTTGGCGACTCTGGGTTCAGCACCTGTTCACACTGTGTCTATGTTTGGATGTGCAGATCAGGTTTTTTGAAATGTATTCTCTAGCCTTCTGATCGTGCACTCCCTGCCTCCTAGCTTCAGGTGTTTTAATTATAGTAGGTCCAATACCCCTCCACAGTGAGAGAGAATTTGAGTCCAAGGAGAGGTTTCACATGTACCCATTCAGATGGAGACGTTTATTCTCAGAGAGGTAGGTTTAGAGTAGGACCTCGTATAAGAGAGATGCCGTAACGTGGCTACGAGGTACACATAAAATTGGCCATTTTTATGCGCTAAAAGCTCTCATTTTTCATATTTCTAGTGCAGTAATGCAGTTTAAAAAAATTTCGTGTTTTCAAGTTTACATGTTTTGGCGCTGCAGTGTGCTGCCCTATTTGTTTGATTATATACGAGTTGGCGACTCTGGGTTCAGCACCTGTTCACACTGTGTCTATGTTTGGATGTGCAGATCAGGTTTTTTGAAATGTATTCTCTAGCCTTCTGATCGTGCACTCCCTGCCTCCTAGCTTCAGGTGTTTTAATTATAGTAGGTCCAATACCCCTCCACAGTGAGAGAGAATTTGAGTCCAAGGAGAGGTTTCACATGTACCCATTCAGATGGAGACGTTTATTCTCAGAGAGGTAGGTTTAGAGTAGGACCTCGTATAAGAGAGATGCCGTAACGTGGCTACGAGGTACACATAAAATTGGCCATTTTTATGCGCTAAAAGCTCTCATTTTTCATATTTCTAGTGCAGTAATGCAGTTTAAAAAAATTTCGTGTTTTCAAGTTTACATGTTTTGGCGCTGCAGTGTGCTGCCCTATTTGTTTGATTATATACGAGTTGGCGACTCTGGGTTCAGCACCTGTTCACACTGTGTCTATGTTTGGATGTGCAGATCAGGTTTTTTGAAATGTATTCTCTAGCCTTCTGATCGTGCACTCCCTGCCTCCTAGCTTCAGGTGTTTTAATTATAGTAGGTCCAATACCCCTCCACAGTGAGAGAGAATTTGAGTCCAAGGAGAGGTTTCACATGTACCCATTCAGATGGAGACGTTTATTCTCAGAGAGGTAGGTTTAGAGTAGGACCTCGTATAAGAGAGATGCCGTAACGTGGCTACGAGGTACACATAAAATTGGCCATTTTTATGCGCTAAAAGCTCTCATTTTTCATATTTCTAGTGCAGTAATGCAGTTTAAAAAAATTTCGTGTTTTCAAGTTTACATGTTTTGGCGCTGCAGTGTGCTGCCCTATTTGTTTGATTATATACGAGTTGGCGACTCTGGGTTCAGCACCTGTTCACACTGTGTCTATGTTTGGATGTGCAGATCAGGTTTTTTGAAATGTATTCTCTAGCCTTCTGATCGTGCACTCCCTGCCTCCTAGCTTCAGGTGTTTTAATTATAGTAGGTCCAATACCCCTCCACAGTGAGAGAGAATTTGAGTCCAAGGAGAGGTTTCACATGTACCCATTCAGATGGAGACGTTTATTCTCAGAGAGGTAGGTTTAGAGTAGGACCTCGTATAAGAGAGATGCCGTAACGTGGCTACGAGGTACACATAAAATTGGCCATTTTTATGCGCTAAAAGCTCTCATTTTTCATATTTCTAGTGCAGTAATGCAGTTTAAAAAAATTTCGTGTTTTCAAGTTTACATGTTTTGGCGCTGCAGTGTGCTGCCCTATTTGTTTGATGTGGTCAGATGAGACCAAAATAGAACTTTTTGGTATGAACTCCACTCGCCGTGTTTGGAGAAAGAAGAAAGATGAGTATAACCAAAAGAACACCATCCCAACCGTGAAGCATCATGTGGGAATTATCATACTTTGAGGGTACTTTTCTGCAAAGGGAACAGGACAACTGCACCGTATTGAACGAAGGATGGATATGTTTATGTATTATGAAATTATGGCCAACAACCCCCTTCCCTCAGTAAGAGCATTGAAGATTGGTCCCGGCTGGGTCTTCCAGCATGACAATGACAAACACACAGCCAGGGCAACTAAGGAATGGTTCTGTAAGGAGCATTTCAAGGTCCTGGAGTGTCCTAGTCAGTCTTCAGACCTGAACCCAATTGAAAATATTTAGAGGAAGCTGAAACTCAATGTTGCCAAGCGACAGTCCCGAAACCTAAAAGATCTGGAGAAGATCTGTATCAAGGAGTAGGACAATATCCCTCTTGCAGTGTGTGCAAACTTGAACTACAGGAAACATTTGACCTCTGTAACTGCAAACAAAGGTTTCTGTACCAAATATTGAGTTCTGTTTTTCTATTGTATTAAATACTTATTTCATGGAATAAAATGCAAATTAAATATATAAAAATCATACAGTGTGATTTTCTGGATTGTTTTTAAGATTCTGTCTCTCACAGTTGAAGTGTACCTATGATAAAAATGACAAACCCCTCCTTTCCTTGTTGGTGGGAAAACTTGCAAAATCGGCAGTGTATCAAATACTTATTTTCCCCCTGTAGTTGACTGGTCTCAACTTTAGAAGAAGGTGCCAGAAGGTTAGTTTGAAGTTATTTACAGAATTACAGAACTATGAGCAGTCTGTTGTAACTGGAAGGATGAATTCTGCTGAAGGTTCAACAAGGAAATTCCCTGAAGTCTTGCAAAATTCAAATAATCAAATTACAGTATATGGTGGATTAAATCCTTGACCACGTTATTTAAAGTGATGATTTCTACTTTAGAAACATTTTTCCCAAAGCAGCTTTCCTATATGAGACTTGTAAAGAAATGACAGAAAAAAGGTGTTGAAGGGAGACCTTACTGGTACATGAATTAAGCTTATTCTGGATTACTGGAATTAGCAGTGTCATAATACTTTGTGGTTTCATCAACAATTGTTAGACTTTCATCTCATAAGGGAGGCATGCAACCGTGAACATCCGCATTTCCTTTTTAATTAGTCATTGACAATCTTCTTATTGATGCCACATGATTTTGTTTGTTTCCTTTAGATTTGCCTGTTTTTACTTCTAAACAATAAAGCGTTATTAAAAGGGAAAGTGGCACAACAGGTTTTTAACTCCTTCGATCCTATAGTTGTTAACCAGTCAAAGCAAATATTTTGAATCCATTAAAAATTCAAGCGTAACAGTCACACCATAGACCGGGATCACACATCCTGGTTGCGGTGCTCTGCATTTGATATTCACATTTTTTTTTTGCAGGTAACAAAGATCTGATCCTACAGTAAAACTGTATATCACTTTCACCCTGCCGGATTCTATCCCAATTTGGCAAAGCACTTTTAGAGGCAAATATTTCCTACAGTAATCCGTGATATCTGCCGTCATAATTCTGGGGTCAAGATAAAGGGAATGCCTGGGATTAGTGATTTTGTAGATACATTTGCTTATACATGCGGTAAACCTTCATTAGAGATATTTGTATGTCACCCTGTTCATACAGTGGCATTCTTCTAATCTGGCATCAATGAAACTTCATTTTTTCATTATTACATCAGATCGAGCAGTTTAACCTTATAACGATCTTCTCTGTTGGATCCTATCTTGGAAAATTCATCCAATTTGTAATAATAATTCAAACACAACATGGATGGAAAGATTAGGGGGGGCACTCACGCACACTTTTATTGGAATGGACTTGCAGAAATTTCTGCACTTGAAGCAAAAAAAATCCTATTCGAGTGCATCTACTGTATAGTATTTTAAAAAATAAAAATTTTCTCATAAATCATCATATCACGTCAACATATCCCAAATCAGTGGTGCTGCGGTCTGTCAGTTTAAAATCTAAACATACTTATTAATTTCACCAGTTATTATCAGCGTAATGTGTAATATAATAAAGAAAGAATTTTTAATTTCAGGTAATGCAAGGATACAATTGTTTTGATGTTTCCTATGAGCAAAACTAAAAGTAGCAAGACATCTCTGCGTATAGGATGTTTTTAAATGAGTGTTCCAATACAAATATTGGATAGCCCTCCCGTATTAGCGAGAAATCTTTGTCGTGAAGAGTGTCTGCACAGGAAAAGTTTACAATGCATGCATACTAATAAAATGAAGGAAGAACTGACCTTCCACATAGCCCCATTCTTGCTTCTCACTGTCTTCCTGCAGTTCAGGGTCATCTATATAGTGTCTGTCGGCCATGTCCAGTGTTTCCTCAGCAGAATAAGACTTCAGTGTTGAGTGGGACACAAACAGATCATACTCAGGTCCTCTGTTCTCGCAGCCACTGAGCACTGTCACTTCTGCCTGTGCAGCAGAGGGGAGGAGGAGAGTTTCCAATCACTGCAATTATGAAATACAGTCAGGGCTGGGACTTCACCAGGCAGTTTTAGGTAATTGCCTGAAGGTGTCTTAGATGTAGGTGGTGCCAGCACAGGAGTTTACTGGGGAAACACAGGAGAAGGTGCAGGACTGAAGGCAGGGGGTCACTTTAATTTGTGTTTCTCAAAGAAGCAGATTTATCACTTCACTTCAGCTACAATAGTAGGAAGAGACGTGTGAAGGAGCTTGAGAACTGGTCATGCTGAAGTTAGGGCACATGAGTCGCTAGGTACAAGGATGGCCGTTAATGCTGAAATTATTGTTTTCATGTTAGGTGTTAGATGCATTTCTTCTAGTTCAAACCCTCTGCACGCTTCTATATCCAGTTCTCTGCATTCATGTTAAAATATTGTCATTTTGATCTCAGGTTCCAGTCCCATCAACTGAAGGAATAGGGTAGATAGATGGAGAGATTGGCTCGCTACATACTTTTGAATATATTTGTGATGCGCATTAATTACAGGTTGTTGTATAACATCTACTGTATGTATATTCAGCTTTGGTGATATTTCAAATCAATACATCAAATATACATTTAAAAATATACAAAAAGGAATTTTTCAGATGAAAGTTCAGATCAAAAATGTAGCCTAATCTGCTAATTGACTTTATTTGTGTAATCATTGAAATTCTCTCATAGGTTCTCTCTGTTCAGGCAGCTGCTTCTTGGCTGTTCTGACAGTTCTATTCAAGAAACGCATGCTAGATTATCAGATTTTCTGGATTATCAAGTTTGTAAATATAGTTGTACAATAAATAGCAATGTGAATATAAAACAATAAAACACATTAAAATAAAACAATAATAATTTTTAACAATACAAAATGATACCTAAAAGAAATTGCAGACAAAGCTAAATACAGAAAATAGACAATATCCGTCAGGAAATCCGCTCCCAATCACCAAGTTCAGTGACTCCCATCCCTCCCCGCATTTCCCCTGGCTCACTCACCACATTCGATCCCATCACAGAAGAAGAAGTCTCCAGGCTCCTCTCCTCTTCTCGTCCGACTACATGCACCACCGACCCCATTCCCTCACATCTCCTCCAGTCTCTCTCTCCAGTCGTCACAACTCACCTAACTACAATCTTTAATCTCTCCCTCTCCTCTGGCATTTTCCCCTCCTCCTTCAAACACTCTATCATTACTCCATTACTAAAGAAACCCACCCTTGACCCATCCTGCACAAACAAGTACAGACCAGTCTCCAATCTCCCCTTCATCTCTAAACTCTTGGAGTGACTGATATACTCCCGCCTTACCTGTTACCTCTCCACTCACTCCCTCCTAGACCCTTCACAGTCCGGTTTCCACCCCCTACATTCGACAGAAACGGCACTCATCAAAGTGACCAATGACCTTCTGACAGCAAAACGTAACGGTGACTACTCTCTGCTCATTCTTCTCGACCTTTCTGCAGCTTTCGACACTGTTGACCACCCTCTCCTACTCTCTAGGCTTCAGTCACTACGCATTAAGGACACTGCTCTCTCCTGGTTCTCCTCCTATCTTTCTGACCGCTCCTTCACTGTTCTGTTCTCTGGCTCCACTTCATCTCCTCTTCCTCTCACTGTTGGGGTACCTCAGGGCTAAGTTCTTGGTCCCCTTCTCTTCTCTCTCTACACAGCCCCAATTGGACAGACCATCAGCAGATTTGGCTTTCAGTACCATCTTTATGCCGATGACACACAACTATACACATCCTCCCCTGACCTTACCCCCGCTGTACTACAGAACACCACTTACTGTCTGTCCGCAGTCTCCAACATCATGTCCGCTCTCTATCTGAAACTCAACCTCTCCAAAACTGAACTTCTTCTGCTCCCGCCATCTACTAACCTCCCTAAATCTGACATTTCCCTCTCCGTGGGTGGCACCATAATAACACCCCGGCAGCAGGCACACTGTCTGGGTGTTATGTTTGACTCTGATCTCTCCTTCACCTCCCATATACAATCTCTTGCCCACTTGTGCCGCTTACACCTAAAGAACATCTCTAGAATCCGCCCTTTTCTCACCATGGAAACAACAAAAACCCTCACTGTCGCCCTGATCCACTTCCGCCTGGACTACTGTAATGCTCTACTAATTGGCCCCCCCTCACTCAACTTTCCCCTCTCCAGTCTATCCTTAATGCAGCAGCCAGGGTCGTCCATCTGGCTAATCGTTACTCGGACTCGTCCGCTCTTCGCCAGTCGTTACACTGGCTGCCCATTCATTACAGGATACAATTCAAAGTACTTGTTCTCACCCACAAAGCTCTCCACAGTGCGGCACCCCCATACATCTCCTCCCTCATTTCTGTCTATCGGTCTAACCGACCACTGCGCTCTGCAAACGACTTTCAACTAACCTCTGCTCTAATCCGTACCTCCCACTCCCGACTTCAAGACTTCCGTGCTGCGCCAATCCTCTGGAATGCTCTACCCCAAGATATTAGGACCATCCACAATTTGCATAGATTTAGGCGCTCGCTCAAAACACATTTGTTCAGAGCGGCATATCACATTCAGTATTCAAATTCATTTTATGTTTGTGTGTGTGTGAAGCCCAATCACTATCTCCATCTATCCCTACCCCCTGAAGATGGCTGGACCATCATTGTAAACACACCATTGTAAATACACACCTGTACTTTGTATCTCCCTCACCTCATTGTAGATTGTAAGCTCTCACGAGCAGGGTCATTTTATTTCGCTTTAATTATTGTATTGTTAACGTTGTTACTCTTTGTGTTTGAAACTGTTAAACTGTAAAGCGCTGCGGAATATGTTGGCGCTATATAAATAAAGATTATTATTATTATTATTATTATTAAATACATACTTCTGGCATTTTTCTTTCCTTTATTACTTGTTCTGCAGCCACTAACTACACAGGATTAAAAAATACAATCAAGATGAGGTAACAGGTAAATGTTAATCACCTGTCCTGGCTTCATCCCTCTCTGACCGTGCACATTGTGTTACATTGATAACCTGGCACACACCTCTGATGATGCTCCTCTAGACCTTTCAGGCAGACTCAGGTGATGGCATGCTGACTGTGTATTCAGGTAGTGCAGTGCCCTAAATAGCTACTACATTTATGCACTCAGCAGTTTCTGATTCTGTGGATTTTGTGTGATACAAGCGTATATCAAGAGAAAATAATTTCTGCCATATCGCAGACTCAATTCTTTTGTTATATGATCCCTGTCTACTCACTTGACTCTGCACTTTCAAGGTGCATGTCCACATTTGCAGCTCGACTGTTCCAAAGTGTCTGTCCACACACTCGGACCTGTTGCTACAATGTGCCGGTCCACACACTAATGTCTACTGTTGCAAGGTGTTTATTTGCATACTCTGCTCTGCTAATCCATTGTAGTTGTCCACACATTTGGCTCTGCTGTTCCGAGGCAGCTGGCTACACACTTGGCTCTGCTGTTGCAAAATTCCTTACCCTGTTTCTAGATACTGTTCCAAGTTACTTGTGAGTTGCTTCACCCTCAGCTCAACTGTTCCACGTACCATCCAACATAACAAGCGCCACTGTTCCACATGCCGTCCATTATATACACCTCCAAGGTTCCACATGCCATCTAGCATATTTAGCATTACTGCTCTACATGCTGTCCAGCTTATCCAGCTACATTCTTCCATCCATTTAAGATGCCAACCTGAATATCAAGCTCTGTTGTTCCATATGCAATCTGACTTATGCAACTTCGTCGGTCCTAACTGCACCAAAGCCTCTGGTCTACACTGCTCATCCTTCACATCTTTGGCATATTGAGGTCACATCACGAGGTGAGCCATAACATTCGAAATCCCAGTTCACATTAGTCTATGAAAAGGTTAATCACAGTCCATATTAATTTCCATAATACCATGACTTTCCATCCTAAGTGTTTCAGTTTCAATGTTGAGGACTGTATAGTATTTGTACAGTAGAGTGCTGTACAAGAGCTTTGTGCAGGTATGGAGAAAATGCTGCAAAATAAAAATGCTTGCAAAAATTTAAGTTTTGGTTTATTATTATCAATTAACAAAATGAAAAGGAAATGAACAAAAGCGAAATCTAAATCAATTTAATATTTGGTGCAGAAGGGAAGGAATGAAAGAGAAAGGAAAAGTGAATGAACGAAAGAGAAATGTAAGTCAAATCAATATTTGTTTCCAGAACAGCATCAAAGCATCAATTTTTCTAGGCACACTTGTACACAGTTTTTTAAGTAACTCTGCGGGAAGGTTGGTCCAAACATCTGTGGAGAACAAACTATATTTCTGCGGATGATGAGTTGTGCAAAACCGTTGGACACTTCATGTAATCCCAGACAGACTTGATGATGTTGAGATCAGGGTTCTGTGGGAGACTATATCATCACTTCCCTGTCTCTTTGTTCTTCTTTACATTGAAAATAGTTCTTAAGGGGAATCTGTCACCTCAATTTTGCCGTATAGTATGACCTGTTTTTCTTATCTTTCAGGTTACATCGGGGGCTTATCTACAGCATTACATAATGCAGTAGATAGGCCCCTGATGGCGGTGGCTGCAGCTTATAGGGCAAAATTGAGGTGACAGATTCCCTTTAATGACATTGTCTGTATGTCTGGGGTTGTCGTCCTGCTGTCAAATAAATTTGGAGTGAATCAGATATCTTTCTGATGGTAATGCACTATGGATTAGTATCTGTTTGCAATTCGCAGCATTGAGAACACGTGTCACGGGTATACCGCAACAAGGAGGAGCCACAAGACCGCAGCATCTGATTTCTCCTTCTCCTGCACTGATTAGAACACTTCACCTTCATATTGTATGGTGTAAATTTATTTTAGCAGTGCAGGGTTTAAGGAGCTCAGTTGAGAGCTCCTGGAAGTTTTCTTGCTTTAAAGCTCTCAGCTGTGCACTATTAGGCACTCCCATCTCCCATATAAGCTAGGCTAGCATTCATAGTCAGAGCTAGATTATGCTGCATGGCTGGAGGTTGTTGGTGGTTAGTATTGGAGAAGGTGTTTGGTGGATTTATCAGTCACTTTTGCTAGGTTTTGAGTGTGTGATCATTCCCCTTCTCTTACTTTATTTTTAACCCACCCTCCACTCCCCGGTGCTTACCTCTGTTGTTTATGTGTGTATATTTGTATAATTTATCCATATTCGTAATAAAAGAAAATACTGGATCCCAATTGTTGCTGCCAATTCTTGAGTGATGGCACTGCTGGACAACTTCTGATTTCCAAGGGATGTGTTTTTCATTTACTGCACTGCTTCATTGGCTGACCACTATGTCTACGACCCTCAAAATTGTACATTTCTTGATTTTCTCAATGCTGAGAAATATAATCAGATACTTATCCATCATGAAGTACCATCATGGTGTTACCTTATTGTGGCAGTCCTGCTGCAGAATAAACTTGGAGCCAAACATACAGCCAATGTGATCTAGAACTATCTTCAGCATTAAGTAGAGCAAGGATTCCTAGAAGTGTTGATATGGATCCCACACAGCCCTGACCTCAACATCATGGGGTTGCATGAAGAGACAGGAAGATTTGCACAAGCCTACATGCACAGAAGCTGTGTGTTTAGTTCTATAGGATGTTGTGCTTCTTTTAGCCAATGTGTTGGGTTACTAAAGGAGATCTACAGTATGAAATCAGATGCTGCATACTGCAACCAGTAGATATAGCACATTTGCCCTATTATTTAGAATCAGACCCATGCACAGTATCTGCCAGATATTGGACAGTCAGCAAATTTCCAGTGTGCGGCAGCATATCTGGGGTGCAGTGTGCGCATGTGCATCACACACAGCCTGCTCAGGGTATCATAAACCAGTGTATGTGCAGTGTTGCATACAGCTGAAGGTGCATCATTACAGGAGAGGAGCCAAAGCACAGGACATTATTACCGCGGACACGGACCTGTTATTATTACAGGAAGAGGGACATTTTTACAGGATAGGGACTCCAGAAAGGGGAATTATCACAGGATTGGGGCCAGGGACCAGGATATTATTATAGGCTGGTGGACATAATTGCATGATAAGGGACATGCAGAGGACATTAATACAGGATAGTGGGACAGGGTGGATGGCATTATTAGATGATTGGGGGCTAGGAAGGTGGACATTATTATAGGATCGGGACAGACATAGACAGGGGACATAATTACAGGATGAGTGACATTATTACAGAATTGGTGCAATGAAGTGGAACAATATTACAAGATGGTGCTAGTATGGGGAATGACATTACAGGATAGGGTTGATGATGGGATATAATTACAGGATAGTGGCAAGGATGTTGAACAATATTACATGGGACTATTTGGGGGACAATATTACGCCAAAATGGAAGTCATTAATAAAACAGTTGCCGCGACAACCTATCCTATGGCCAAGTAATGGCTTTCAGGTCAGCCAGCTACAGTGGCCTGTAAGACCCTACAGCAAATAGAATTTAAGAGACAAAGTGTCAGTATTAAAATTAATTAAATTTAAAGTATGGCAGGACATAAGATCAGCAGTCAAGCAAGTGAAATTTAAAATTGTAAAAGCTAAAAAACAAAAATAAAGTAAGAAAAAATAATGGAAAATGGAATCTTATAAGTTGTGTAGAGGAAGATACAGGAAAGATACATATCTTTGTACCGTGATAGCCAGTAGATAGAATCTTTTCAGTTTGTCATTAAAGGTATCAATCACTGAGGACTCTCAATTGTACAGGAAGATAGTGTTTGCTGTATATCCAATGTAAAGCAGTTTGTCGTCCAACAATGTCTGAGTGCTTAATGATTCTAATGATTCTGCTGAAAGCTAAAATCTGCAACAGCTTATGGGCCCAGATGAAATCAATCGCACAACTTGGCTAAACAGTCTAATAAAAGGATTCATCCAAATCTGTATTCACAGTCTCAAACAGGATAGACAGCATGAGAAGGAATTAGCTAGCTCACCATAGAACTCTATACTTAAGTAAAGTTCAAATTTAGCTTTTAATTAATATCAATAAAATATCAAAGACCTACATAACGTGAAACCAAACACCATCACCAGGAAATTACAAGATACAAATACCACAGGGATGTTGCTGCCCCTGTACAGTACTGAACCACCCTACCTACCAGCGGAGGTTGGCACCCTAGACACCTGTGCAATGGCGCCCCCACTCATTGACGGGTTACCCTGCTAACCCTGTTAGGCTCTAGTCAGGGCAGGAAAGCAGAAAATTCTTGATAGCTAGAGACTAGAGGATATGAGAAAGATATATAGGTATGTAAAGATGGGTTAATGCAATCTTAGTAGTCTAGATAGGTGGGATGTCTGCTGACACATGGGTAATAGCGTATAATGACATAGGACGGGAAAAACACATGTAGATGTTACCAATCTGTCCCTACTTTATGGTTACCTGCCTAGCAGAGGGGGTTGGCACCCTATGATGACAAGATTGGCACCTCCGCTCATTGGCGGCTGTCCCTACTGTCCCTCTCTACTGTGTTGGAGAGTGAAGTAATAAGGGATAAGACAGTAAGAGCTAAAATGCTTAGTGCTTTAAAGAATGAAAGGTGCTAGTAATATCCTCGTAGTGGCTCAGTTGGGTAGAAAAATTTAAAACATTTATACAACGACTCCAGCATAAAGGTTTATAGTCAAGTAGTAATGGAAAAAGGAAGGTAAATAGTGGACATACAGTGGGGCAAAAAAGTATTTAGTCAGTCAGCAATAGTGCAAGTTCCACCACTTAAAAAGATGAGAGGCGTCTGTAATTTACATCATAGGTAGACCTCAACTATGGGAGACAAACTGAGAAAAAAAATCTAGAAAATCACATTGTCTGTTTTTTTAACATTTTATTTGCATATTATGGTGGAAAATAAGTATTTGGTCAGAAACAAACAATCAAGATTTCTGCCTCTCACAGACCTGTAACTTCTTCTTTAAGAGTCTCCTCTTTCCTCCACTCGTTACCTGTAGTAATGGCACCTGTTTAAACTTGTTATCAGTATAAAAAGACACCTGTGCACACCCTCAAACAGTCTGACTCCAAACTCCACTATGGTGAAGACCAAAGAGCTGTCAAAGGACACCAGAAACAAAATTGTACCCCTGCACCAGGCTGGGAAGACTGAATCTGCAATAGCCAACCAGCTTGGAGTGAAGAAATCAACAGTGGGAGCAATAATTAGAAAATGGAAGACATACAAGACCACTGATAATCTCCCTCGATCTGGGGCTCCACGCAAAATCCCACCCCGTGGGGTCAGAATGATCACAAGAACGGTGAGCAAAAATCCCAGAACCACGCGGGGGGACCTAGTGAATGAACTGCAGAGAGCTGGGACCAATGTAACAAGGCCTACCATAAGTAACACACTACGCCACCATGGACTCAGATCCTGCAGTGCCAGACGTGTCCCACTGCTTAAGCCAGTACATGTCCGGGCCCGTCTGAAGTTTGCTAGAGAGCATTTGGATGATCCAGAGGAGTTTTGGGAGAATGTCCTATGGTCTGATGAAACCAAACTGGAACTGTTTGGTAGAAACACAACTTGTCGTGTTTGGAGGAAAAAGAATACTGAGTTGCATCCATCAAACACCATACCTACTGTAAAGCATGGTGGTGGAAACATCATGCTTTGGGGCTGTTTCTCTGCAAAGGGGCCAGGACGACTGATCCGGGTACATGAAAGAATGAATGGGGCCATGTATCGTGAGATTTTGAGTGCAAACCTCCTTCCATCAGCAAGGGCATTGAAGATGAAACGTGGCTGGGTCTTTCAACATGACAATGATCCAAAGCACACCGCCAGGGCAACGAAGGAGTGGCTTCGTAAGAAGCATTTCAAGGTCCTGGAGTGGCCTAGCCAGTCTCCAGATCTCAACACTATAGAAAACCTTTAGAGGGATTTGAAAGTCCGTGTTGCCAAGCGAAAAGCCAAAAACATCAATGCTCTAGAGGAGATCTGCATGGAGGAATGGGCCAACATACCAACAACAGTGTGTGGCAACCTTGTGAAGACTTACAGAAAACGTTTGACCTCTGTCATTGCCAACAAAGGATATATTACAAAGTATTGAGATGAAATTTTGTTTCTGACCAAATACTTATTTTCCACCATAATATGCAAATAAAATGTTAAAAAAACAGACAATGTGATTTTCTGTATTTTTTTTTCTCAGTTTGTCTCCCATAGTTGAGGTCTACCTATGATGTAAATTACAGACGCCTCTCATCTTTTTAAGTGGTGGAACTTGCACTATTGCTGACT
This sequence comes from Ranitomeya imitator, assembly GCF_032444005.1. Taxonomy (NCBI): domain Eukaryota; kingdom Metazoa; phylum Chordata; class Amphibia; order Anura; family Dendrobatidae; genus Ranitomeya; species Ranitomeya imitator. The sequence goes on from NC_091287.1 coordinate 439,123,133, forward strand.
GACTAAATACTTTTTTGCCCCACTGTATATGTACCAGATATGGTGATTAATAACCTCGCTTCGTATGATAGGGCATATGTTAGAGCATATGGCACAATTATGAAGGAATTATGGCTATACGGTCTATTAGCACTTCTTGTCACACTCCAAGATTGAATAAATATCAAATAAAGCAGGGAGTTTACATGTCATAGGGGCTAACCATTCATCCAGATGTCCTGAATACAAAAAAGAAACAGTATATACATATAAAAGAGAGAAGAAAATGGCCAGCAACTCAGAGGTTAAGTTTATAGTGGCCAAAATAAACAATGATAACTGCCAGCTATGGAAGTTTTAACTGGAAATGCTACTTTTCAGAGATGACTTTTGAGAAGTGATTACTACAGTGTGAGCAAAGATTAAGCCCTTCATGACCCAGCCTATTTTGACCTTAAAGACCTGGCCGTTTTTTGCAATTCTGACCAGTTTCCTTTTATGAGGTAATAACTCAGGAACGCTTCAACGGATCCTAGCGGTTCTGAGATTGTTTTTTCGTGACATATTGGGCATCATGTTAGTGGTAAATTTAGGTCAATAAATTCTGTGTTTATTTGTGATAAAAATGGAAATTTGGCGAAAATTTTGAAAATTTAGCAATTTTCACATTGTGAATTTTTATTCTGTTAAACCAGAGAGTTATGTGACACAAAATAGTTAATAAATAACATTTTCCACATGTCTACTTTACATCAGCACAATTTTGGAAACAAAATTTTTTTTTGCTAGGAAGTTATAAGGGTTAAAATTTGACCAGCGATTTCTCATTTTTACAACGAAATTTACAAAACCATTTTTTTTAGGGACCACCTCACATTTGAAGTCAGTTTGAGGGGTCTATATGGCTTAAAATACCCAAAAGTGACACCATTCTAAAAACTGCACCCCTCAAGGTGCACAAAACCACATTCAAGAAGTTTATTAACCCTTCAGGTGCTTCACAGCAGCAGAAGCAACATGAAAGGAAAAAATGAACATTTAACTTTTTAGTCACAAAAATGATCTTTTAGCAACAATTTTTTTATTTTCCCAATGGTAAAAGGAGAAACTGAATGATGAAAGTTGTTGTCCAATTTGTCCTGAGTACGCTGATACCTGATATGTGGGGGTAAACCACTGTTTGGGCGCACGGCAGGGCTTGGAAGGGAAGGAGCGCCATTTGACTTTTTGAATGAAAAATTGGCTCCACTCTTTAGCGGACACCATGTCACGTTTGGAGAGCCCCCGTGTGCCTAAAAATTGGAGCTCCCCCACAAATGACCCAATTTTGGAAACTAGACGCCCCAAGGAACTTATCTAGATGCATAGTGAGCACTTTAAACCCCCAGGTGCTTTACAAATTGATTCGTAACAATGAAAAAGTACTTTTTTTCACAAAAAAATTCTTTTAGCCTCAATTTTTTCATTTTCACATGGGCAACAGGATAAAATGGATCCTAAAATTTGTTGGGCAATTTCTCCTGAGTACACTGATACCTCACATGTGGGGGTAAACCACTGTTTGGGCACATGGTAAGGCTCGGAAGGGAAGGAGTGCCATTTGACTTTTTGAATGGAAGATTAGCTCTAATTGTTAGCCGACACCATGTCGCGTTTGGAGAACCCCTGTGTGCCTAAACATTGGAGCTCCCCCACAAGTGTCCCCATTTTGGAAACTAGACCCCCCCAAGGAACTTATCTAGATGCATATTGAGCACTTTAAACCCCCAGGTGCTTCACAGAAGTTTATAACGCAGAGCCATGAAAATAAAAAATAATTTTTCTTTCCTCAAAAATGATTTTTTAGCCTGGAATTTCCTATTTTGCCAAGGGTAATAGGAGAAATTGGACCCCAAATGTTGTCCAGTTTGTCCTGAGTACGCTGATAACCCATATGTGGGGGTAAACCACTGTTTGGGCGCACGACAGGGATCGGAAGGGAAGGCATGCCATTTGGCTTTTTAAATGGAAAATTAGCTCTAATCATTAGCGGACACCATGTCACTTTTGGAGAGCCCCTGTGTGCCTAAACATTGGAGATACCCCACAAATGACCCCATTTTGGAAACTAGACCCCCAACGGAACTAATCTAGATGTGTGGTGAGGACTTTGATCCCCCAAGTGCTTCACAGAAGTTTATAACGCAGAGCCATGAAAATTAAAAAAAAAAATTTCTTTTCTCAAAAATGATTTTTTAGCCTGCAATTTTTTATTTTCCTAAGGGTAACAGAAGAAATTTGACCCCAAAAGTTGTTGTTCAGTTTCTCCTGAGTACGCTGATACCCCATATGTGGGGGTAAACCACTGTTTGGGCACATGCCGGGGCTCGGAAGTGAAGTAGTGACGTTTTGAAATGCAGACTTTGATGGAATGCTCTGCGGACGTCACGTTGCGTTTGCAGAGCCCCTGATGTGGCTAAACAGTAGAAACCCCCCACAAGTGACCCCATTTTGGAAACTAGACCCCGAAAGGAACTTATCTAGATGTCTGGTGAGCACTTTGAACCCCCAAGTGCTTCACAGAAGTTTATAACGCAGAGCCGTGAAAATAATAAATACGTTTTCTTTCCTAAAAATAATTATTTAGCCCAGAATTTTTTTAATTTTCCCAAGGGTAACAGGAGAAATTTGACCCCAATATTTGTTGTCCAGTTTCTCCTGAGTACGGTGATGCCCCATATGTGGGGGTAAACTACTGTTTGGGCACATGCTGGGGCTCGGAAGTAAAGTAGTGATGTTTTGAAATGCAGACTTTGATGGAATGCTCTGCGGGAGTCACGTTGCATTTGCAGAGCCCCTGATGTGGCTAAACAGTAGAAACCCCCCACAAGTGACCCCATTTTGGAAACTAGACCCCGAAAGGAACTTACCTAGATGTCTGGTGAGCACTTTGAACCCCCAAGTGCTTCACAGAAGTTTATAACGCAGAGCCGTGAAAATGATAAATACGTTTTCTTTCCTCAAAAATAATTATTTAGCCCAGAATTTTTTAATTTTCCCAAGGGTAACAGGAGAAATTTGACCCCAATATTTGTTGTCCAGTTTCTTCTGAGTACGGTGATGCCCCATATGTGGGGGTAAACTACTGTTTGGGCACATGCTGGGGCTCGGAAGTGAAGTAGTGATGTTTTGAAATGCAGACTTTGATGGAATGCTCTGCGGGCGTCACGTTGCGTTTGCAGAGACCCTGATGTGGCTAAACAGTAGAAACCCCCCACAAGTGGCCCCATTTTGGAAACTAGACCCCGAAAGGAACTTATCTAGATATGTGTTGGGCACGTTGAACCCCTAAGTGCTTCACAGAAGTTTATAACGCAGAGTCGTGAAAATAATAAATACGTTTTCTTTCCTCAAAAATAATTTTTTAGCCCAGAATTTTTTATTTTCCCAAGGGTTACAGGAGAAATTGGACCACAAAAGTTGTTGTCCAGTTTCTCCTGAGTACGCTGATACCCCATGTGTGGGGGTAAACCACTGTTTGGGCACACGTCGGGGCTCAGAAGGGAAGGAGTGACTTTTGAAATGCAGACTTTGATGGAATGGTCTGTGGGTGTCACGTTGCATTTGCAGAGCCCCTGGTGTGCCTAAACAGTAGAAACCCCCACAAGTGACCCCATTTTACAAAATAGACTGCCCAAGGAACTTATCTAGATATGTAATGAGCACTTTGAACCCCCAAGTGCTTCACAGACGTTTACAACGCAGAGCCGTGAAAATAAAATATCATTTTTCTTTCCTCAAAAATGATGTTTTAGCTAGTAGTTTTTTATTTTCACAAGGGTAACAGGAGAAATTGGACCCCAGTAATTGTTGCGCAGTTTGTCCTGAGTATGCTGGTACCCCATATGTGGGGGTAAACCACTGTTTGGGCGCACGTCGGGGCTCGGAAGTGAGGGAGCACCATTTGACTTTTTGAATACAAGATTGGCTGGAATCAATGGTGGCGCCATGTTGCGTTTGGAGACCCCTGATGTGCCTAAACAGTGGAAACCCCTCAATTCTACCTCCAACACTAACCCCAACACCCCTAACCCTAATGCCAACTGTAGCCATAACCCTAATCACAACCCTAACCACAACCCTAATTCCAACCCTAACCCTAAGGCTATTTGCCCACGTTGCGGATTCGTGTGAGATTTTTCAGCACCATTTTTTAAAAAATCGGAAGGTAAAAGGCACTGCATTTTACCTGCGGATTTACCGCAGATTTACAGTGTTTTTTGTGCGGATTTCACCTGCGGATTCCTATTGAGGAACAGGTGTAAAACGCTGCGGAATCCGCACAAAGAATTGACATGCTGCGGAAAATACAATGCAGCGTTTCGCGTGGTATTTTCCGCACCATGGGCACAGCGGATTTGGTTTTCCATAGGTTTACATGGTACTGTAAACCTGATGGAACATTGCAGCGAATCCGCAGCGGCCAATCCGCTGCGGATTTGCAGCCAAATCCGCACCGTGTGCACATAGCCTAATTCTAAAGGTATGTGCACACGCTGCGGAAAACGCTGCGCATCCGCAGCAGTTTCCCATGAGTTTACAGTTCAATGTAAACCTATGGGAAACACAAATTGCTGTACACATGCTGCGAAAAAACTGCACGGAAACGCAGCGGTTTACAATCCGCAGCATGTCACATCTTTCTGCGGATTCCGCAGCGGTTTTACAACTGCTCCAATAGAAAATCGCAGTTGTAAAACCGCAGTGAAATGCGCAGAAAAACCACCGTAAATCCGCCATAAATCCGCAGCGGTTTAGCACTGCGGATTTATCAAATCCGCAGCGGACAAATCCGCAGGGGACCAGATCAGTGTTTCCAGCCATGGCCGATGATATTGCAGCATCGGCCATGGCTGGATTGTAATATTTCACCAGTTTTAATAGGTGAAATATTACAAATCGCTCTGATTGGCAGTTTCACTTTCAACAGCCAATCAGAGCGATCGTAGTCACAGGGGGGTGAAGCCACCCCCCCTGGGCTGTACTACCACTCCCCCTGTCCCTGCAGATCGGGTGAAATTGGAGTTAACCCTTTCACCCGATCTGCAGGGACGCGATCTTTCCATGACGCCACATAGGCGTCATGGGTCGGATTGGCACCGACTTTCATGACGCCTACGTGGCGTCAAAGGTCGGGAAGGGGTTAATAATCAGGATGTGATGGGAAGACGGGCAGGCAAAAGTCAACACGCAAACTTATTAGTGGAGAATGACCAACTGATCCACACAAGACATAAGAAAACAGCTAAAATCATGTAGGATGCACTGCAAAAGCATGTGAGAGAACCAGTATAAACAGCAAGTTATTATTTTATGGAATCTGGACAAAATTAGAAATAACAATGAAAAGCAATGCAGGAAGTAATCGCACAACTGAGAGGAGTTGTGAGGTTATAAGGTAACCTGCACATAGCTATGCAATTTACCTAACACTTACAGCTGAACCCGTTGCACAAAATGGCCGTCGTTCTCATTCCTTCCCCTGCACACTCCCTGCCCTATGCTCAGTCAGACACTGGTCCAATGTACTGCAAATAAAAAACTCTTGAATCACATACCTTTTGAATGCTTCTTTTCATCAATTTTCTTGGATACATTATTTGGAACAGTAACGTGAGCACCACCTATATATGTAACATACGTCAGATTGCTCTGCAAGCGAGGGTTTTAAAGGTGTATACACTGCAAAGTTGGGACTGGTGCCTGATTAACTTCCCTGGACGTTTCACATACAGTGCAATGATTAATACACTAGAAATAAAGCCTGAGACAGACTTGAAACTAGAATTTTTAAGTGCCAGGCTTATAGATAAATATCAGATAAGAAAGGAATTTGTGCATGACTCCACTGAAGGTGACTGTGAAATGGCTTTTAAAAGGATGGATACGAAATTACACTCAAAGGAAACAAGAATATGTTTCAATTTCTACAAACATGTACACCTACAGAAAGCTTGTGGATCACCCTACCAGGGCCGTGGCGTACTCGGTACAGGGTCCGGTCTTAAAGAGGATGTCACGGTGGCTGCGACCCGGTCCGTAGCCCTGGGTGCCCAATTAAAGGGAAAGGTCTTTAAGGGGATTTGTAATGTCTATGTTCGTGACGCCACATGTGGTTTTTGGTCAGCAGGGGCCGATGCTGTTTAAAGGGGTCCTCTGGGGTGATATTATGCACCAAGATGGTGATGCTTCCCACAGGTGAAGCGGGATCCCCAGGGCTTCCCAAGTGTAGGGCACAGATGGTGTGGTGGATGGTGTGGAAAAGAACAAGGACACAAGTTTGCAGTCTTTACCTGGTTTACTGATGCTAGCAGTCCTCAGTCCAGTGTACCAAGTTCAGGGTAGCTGTGGTCCAACCGGCTTGGAGGCAATAGGAAACCCCTCTCCCAGGTGAGGTCCGTAAGCCTTTCCTACTTGCGCTACTTTAGTTGGCGAGGTCCCTGCCGCTTGAAGCTTGGTTGCAAAGTCCCCTCCTTTGCAAAGACAGATGTCTGTACGATAGACAGTGTGAGCCTGTTTATAGGGTCTCTATCATGACCCTGAGCTCCCCTCCTGGCCTAGATTCAGATGTGTTGAATGTGAGTGCCTAACCTGACAGAAAGAATCTCCCTGGCCTCCAAGAGTGACATCACCCTCCCAGAAAGGAAGGCAACATCACTGCACCAACCGGTTAGCTGGGGTGTTGCACTCCCTTCCATTAACTCCAGTACTCCTGGACTGGGAAAATAATATTCTTGAACAGCAGCAACGATGCGAGGGATCCTTTATCAACCCCCAACGTAGGTCTGGGGTGGGCTACAAGGCGCGTATCCAGACCCGGTGTTCAGCTGCGCCAACGGGTTTTGCTTCAGGTCTTTGTAAACAATCAACAATTAAGGCAACTTTGGAACCGTCCCTTCAAGGGTTCCACGTAAAACCAGTAGGAAGCACCTAAGGAGGTGCCAACTATTTACAACACAGTATGTGAATCAGTCACTGTCCATGACTCTGATGTCCTTTAAGCAAATGAACTGAACTTTAATATAGAAACCTTTGCCAGGTTAAATTAGCTTTCAAACAGTTAACTTTCACAGTCATATCAAACGTGTTGAATTAGTCTTTCTTTTTCCAAGGTTGCTCAGGATGGCTGCTACTTCCTGAATGGGAAAACTGAGGATCATAACGTTTCATTGGTACTGCACACCAAGGTCTGCTAGCTGGTTCCACTACTGGTGTCTGGGTGGATTGGTCACACTTAGGAGTTGGCCTGGCCTGGCCTGCTGCGCTTGCAGGGACTGACATTACAGCCTGGCCTGTTTGCTTTGACTGCTTTTGCACTAGTATGCACTTTCTGCAGTCCAGCGCCGGTGGGGTCAGTAAGGGGCCCAGCAGGGCGTCATCTAGTTCACAGGTGGTTGTGGTAAGATCCGTCACTGGAGCGGGGTCAATAGCTGGGGCAGGAGCAGTCACTAAAGCGGGGTCGGTTAATGGGGCAGGGTTGTTCTTCATACCTGCTTCACATACGGTCCCTCCATGCCGGCCTGCTTCGCTGTTGAAGCTGCAGTCGCTGGTCACTGGACAGGCCGTGGTGTTGTCGTCTTCTTCAGCAGAGTCTCACTTTCCGGCTCTGCTGGTGTCAAAGGTGCCGGCTGCAGGTCTTTCATCGGCACCGCCATTTTTTTCTGCAGTGCCGCTCTTTCTGGCTCCAGAGCACTGAATCTTTTTTCCTGCTCCGGACCAGATGAGGCTGCCGACAGACGTTCGGTAAGGCTCCCGATGAAGACCTCCTTCCACCCGGCCGCAGCTTCCAGCTCCAGTCGCATGAGGTGCCAGGTGAGTTCCTTCTCTTCTCTCCGCAGGAGGTGCGGATCCATCAACGATGTTGGGTACAGCTCTTGCAGGTCCCGGCTAGGAGAGTCCTCTTGCTCTATCCCACGCTCCGATGTCCGCTCACCTCCCTCTGCCATGTTGATTCCCGGTTCTGCCTCCCCAGTGTTGTTTCCCGCAGTTTCTCTCCACCACGCCCATCTTCATGGGCGGTTCCTTTTTTTCTCCCGCCATCCCAGATCAGGAGGCAGACCTCTTTAGTTGATGGACATATTTCTCTGACATAGTGATACTGATGAGGGGCGGCCATGGTTTTCGCGATGTTCCTCCAGGTGCCGTCCACGACAACGTGCCCATTTCCTCCTGCATGCCACATGGTGCTATAATGGCAGTGGTTTTGTCGCAATTTTTAGTTCAATAGTCACACAGCAAATCACAGTCTCTTAGGCGCACATGAACCACTTCACTGTGTCGGTCTATCCCGTTCATGACGCCAAAGTTGAGTCGCCCTACCAGGGTCGTGGGGTACTCGGTACCAGGTCCAGTCTTAATGGGGATGTCATGGTGGCTGCGACCCTGTTCGTGGCCCTGGGCGCCCAATTAAAGGGAAAGGTCTTTAAGGGGATTTGTAATGTCTATGTTCATGACGCCACCTGTGGTTTTTGGTCAGTAAGGACCTACACTGTTTAACCCCTTCACCCCGGAACCTTTTTCCGCTTTTTCATTTTCGTTTTTTGCTCCCCTCCTTCCCAGAGCCATAACTTTTTTGTTTTTCCATCAATATGGCCATGTGAGGGCTTATTTTTTGCGGGACGAGATGTACTTTTGAACGATACCATTGATTTTACCATGCCATGTAACAGAAAACGGGAAAAAAATTCCAAGTGTGATGAAATTGCAAAAAAAGTGCAATCTCACACTTGTTTTTTGTTTGGCTTTTTTGCTAGGTTCACTAAATGCTAAAACTAACCTGCCATTATGATTCTACAGGTCATTACGAGTTCATAGACACCAAACATGTCTACGTTATTTTTTATCTAAGTGGTGAAAAAAAATTTTCCGATACCCGTAGCGTCTCCAATTTTCGTGATCTGGGGTCAGATGAGGGCTTATTTTTTGCGTGCCGAGCTGGCATTTTTAATTATACCATTTTGGTGTAGATACATTCTTTTGATCGCCCGTTATTGCATTTAAATGCAATGTCGCGGCGACCAAAAAACGCAATTTTGGCGTGTTGATTTTTTTTCTCGCTACGTCATTTAGCGGTCAGGTTAATCCTTTGTTTTTATTGATAGATCGGGCGATTCTGAACGCGGCGATTCCAAATATGTGTATGTTTGATTTTTTTTTAATTGTTTTATTTTGATTGGGGTGAAAGGGGGGTGATTTGAACTTTTATATATTTTTTATTTTTTTATATTTTTAATCACTTTTTTTTAAATTTTGGCATGCTTCAATAGCCTCCATGGGAGGCTAGAAGCATGCATAACTCGATCGGCTCTGCTTCATAGAGGTGAAGTACAGATCACCTCTATGTAGCAGAAATGCAGGGTTGCTTTGAACGCCGACCAAAGGGTGGCGCACAAAGCAATCGGCAATCAACAACCATAGAGGTCTCAAGGAGACCTCTGGTTGTTATGGCGATGCACTGCTGACCCCCGATCATGTGACGGGGGTCAGCAGTGCGAGGACCTCCGGCCGCGCGGCCGGGAGCGCTAGTTAAATGCCGCTGTCTGCGCTTGACGGCGGCATTTAACTAGTTAATGGGCGTGGGCGGATCGCGATTCCGCTCGCGCTCATTGCGCGCACATGTCAGCTGTACAAAACAGCTGACATGTCGCGGCTTTGAGGTGGGCTCACCGCCGGAGCCCACCTCAAAGCAGGGGATCTGCCAGCTGACGTACTATTCCGTCAGCTGGCAGAAAGGGGTTAAAGGGGTCCTCTGGGGTGATGTTATGCAGCAAGATCGTGATACTTCCCACAGGTGAAGCGGGGTCCCCGGGGCTTCCCAAGTGTAGGGCACTGATATTGTGGTGGATGGTGTGGCAAAGAGCGAGGACACAGCTTTGCAGTCTTTACCTGGTTTACTGTTGATAGCAGTCCTCAGTCCAGGGTACAAGTGCAGGGTAGCCGTGGTCCTACCGGCTTGGAGGCAGTAGGAGATCCTTCTGCCAGGTGAAGTCTGTAGGCCTTTCCTACTTGCGCTACTTTAGTTGGCAAGGTCCCTGCTGCTTGAAACTTGGTTGCAAAGTCCCCTCTCTCCTGTCCTAAGACAGATGTCTGTATGATAGGCAGTGCGAGCCTGTTTATAGGGTCTCTATCATGACCCGGGCTCTCAGGTTACTGCTTCACCTCAGACTTGATGCGGGCAATTGACATTCAGTCCTATGCCCTCCGCTTCTGTCACGCGTCCTGGAGAACAACACGACCTCGGGCTCCATACCCAGTTTCTGCGCTCTGGCTCTGAGGGTGTCCTTCCGCTGTTCCCCTCCTGAGCCTCTTCCTCCTATGTGCTTCTTCCCTCTAAGCTCCTCCACTGTTCAACTCCTTCAAATTATCACTCTATCTAGAGGCTGCTGCTCCCACATGGCTGCTGGCCTCTCTGTCTGTTCCAGACGTCTTTCTCCTCTCCTCACTCTTCTACAACTTGCTAACTCCTCCTCCAGACCAGGATACATAAAGTTTAAAGAAGCTCCCCTGAATCCAGGCCCTGAGCTCCCCCTCCTGGCCTAGATTCAGATGTGTTGTATGTGAGTGCCTTACCAGACAGATAGAATTTGCACAATATGAAAAGCCGAACAACAGAAACTATGGACCAAACAAAACATTTAAGCTACAATCTCTGATCAATGTGGAAATAATTGGAAAGGCATTTTTAGAGTGACAAATAACCAGACATTACATGTCCTATGACAAGTGATCAAAGCTTTTTCACACAACTTGTCTACAATAACAATGAAGCAATCTATTTTGCTTGTAGAAGCAGAATAAATTCAGACATTGGTGGACATGGAATCCTTATGTTTCCCATCCCAGTAAAGGTTTAGGCATAAAAGTAAAAAAAATGTTTTGTATGTTTCCAGTCTAGAAGGATTTTATCTGTAAACCATATGACAATTAAAAATCTCACTGTAAAATTCCAAGGTTACAAATGGTGTATTCTGTTTAGAAATTGGGTGATAGCCACTGGCAGGATTTGTATATTATTAACATTTAACCCCTTAACGACCGATACGCCTTTTAACGGCGGCAGTTAAGGGTACTTAAACCACAGCGCCGTTAATTAACGGCACTGTGGAAAAAGTGGATAGCACCCCCCAGAGTCGGATTTTCTCTGGGTCGGTTGCCGGGGGTAGCCGAGACCCCAGAGAACATGATTCGGGGTTTTTTTTACCGACCCCCGAGTTGCGATCGCCGGTAATTAACCGTTTACCGGCGATCTAAAAAAAAAAAGCGATTTCCCTTTTAATTTCTCTGTCCTCCGATCTGATCGCACATCAGACGACAGAGAAATGGGGTCCCCGATAGCCCCCCGATACTCACCTGTCTCCCCCGATGCTCCTCGTGGCTCCCGATAGGTGCCACCATCTTTTTCTGGCAAAATAATGGCGGGTGCATGCGCAGTGCGCCGGCCGGCCGGCACCGAGAAGATCTTTGGGGTCTTGGCTGCTGGGGGTAGCCGAGACCCCAAAGAACATGATCGGGGTCAGTTTTTACCGACCCCTGTTTTGCGATCGCCGGTAATTAACTGTTTACCGGCAGTCGCAAAAAAAAAAGCAATCTGTCATTCTCTGTCCTCTGATATGATCGCACATCAGAGGTCAGAGAAATAGGGGGATTCGGGGACCCTATCATACTTACCGGTGTCCCTGGGTCCTCCTGTGTCCTCTCCTGCCTGCCGGCTTCTTCATCTGCTGCCATCTGCCGGCCAGCAGGAGAGAGGAGTTGGGGCTAAAATTAGGGTTAGGGTTAGGGTTGGGGCTAAATTTAGGGTTAGGGTTGGGGCTAAATTTAGGGTTAGGGTTAGGGCTAGGGTTAGGGTTAGAGCTAGGGTTAGGCTTCTTTCATACCTGCGTCGGTACGGGGCCGTCGCAATGCGTCGGCCCGACGTACCGACGCACGTTGTGAAAATTGTGCACAAAGTGGGCAGCTGATGCAGTTTTTCAACGCATTCGCTGCCCAGTCTATGTCCTGGAGAGGAGGGGGCAGAGTTACGGCCATGCATGTGCGGAAATGGCGGACGCGACATACAAAAAAAAGGTTACATTGAACTTTTTTGTGACGACGGTCTGCCAAAACACAACGGATCAAGTGCATGATGGACGCGACATGTGGCCATCCGTCGGCAATACAAGTCTATGGGCAAAAACGGCATCCTGCGGGCACATTTGCAGGATCCGTTTTTTGTTCAAAACGACGGATTGCGACGAATGCCATGCAACGCAAAAGTGAAAGTAGCCTTAGGGCTAGGGTTAGGGTTGGGGCTAAAGTTAGGGCTAGGGTTAAATTTAGGTTTAGGGTTAGGGCTAAAGTTAGGGTTAGGGCTAGGGTTGGGGCTAAAATTAGGGTTAGGGCTAGGGTTAGGGTTGAGGCTAGGGTTAGGGTTGAGGCTAAAGTTAGGGTTAAGGGCTAGGGTTAGGGTTGAGGCTAAAGTTAGGGTTAAGGGCCAGGGTTAGGGTTGGGGATAAAGTTAGGGCTAGGGTTGGAGCTATAGTTAGGGTTAGGGTTTGGATTAGGGTTGGTATTAGGGTTAGGGTTGGCATTAGGGTTAGGTTTGGGATTAGGCTTAGGTTTGGGGTTAGGGTTAAGGTTAGGGTTGGGATTAGGGTTAGGGGTGTATTGGCATTAGGGTTAGGTTTGAGGTTAGGATTGAGTTTAGGATGAGAGGTGTGTTGGATTTAGGGTTTTGATTAGGGTTATGGTTAGGGTTGAGATTAGGGTTGTTTTGTGATTATCGTTAGGGTTGTGATTAGGATTATGGATCGGGTTGGGATTAGGGTTAGGGGTCTGTTGTGGTTAGGGTTGGAGTTAGAATTGGGGGGTTTCCACTGTTTAGGTACATCAGGGGGTCTCCAAACATAACAGCCAATTTTGCGCTCAAAAAGTAAAATGGTCCTCCCTCCCTTCAGAGCTCTGCCGTGTGCCCAAACAGTGGTTTACCCCCACATATGGGGCATCAGCGTATTCGGGATAAATTGGACAACAACTTTTGCAGTCCAATTTCTCCTGTTACCCTTGTGAAAATAAAAACTTGGGGGCTAAAAATCTTTTTTGTGGAAAAAAAATATTTTTTATTTTCACGACTCTACATTATAAACTTTTGTGAAGCACTTGGGCATTCAAAGTTCTCAGCACACATCTAGATAAGTTCCTTGAGGGGTCTAGTTTCCAAAATGGGGTCACTTGTGGGGGGTTTCTACTGTTTAGGCACATCAGGGGCTCTCCAAACGCGACATGGCGTCCGATATCAATTCCAGCTAATTCTACATTGAAAAAGTAAAACGGCACTCCTTCTCTTCCAAGCTCTGCGGTGCGCCCAAACTGTGGTATACCCCCACATATGGGGTATCAACGTACTCAGGAGAAATTGCACAATAACTTTTGTGGTCTAATTTCTCCTGTTACCCTTGTGAAAATAAAAATTGGGGGGCAAAAAATCATTTTTGTAGAAATTTTTTTTATTTTCACGGCTCTACATTATAAACTTCTGTGAAGCACTTGGGGGTTCAAAGTGCTCACCACACATCTAGGTAAGTTTCTTAAGGGGTCTAGTTTCCAAAATGGTGTCACTTGTGGGCGGTTTCCACTGTTTAGGCACATCAAGGGCTCTCTAAACGTGACATGGCATCCAATCTTAATTCCAGCCAATTCTGCATTGAAAAAGTCAAACGGCGCTCCTTCACTTGCAAGTTCTGCGGTGCGCCCAAAAAGTGGTTTACCCCCACATATGGGGTATTGGCGTATTCAGGAGAAATTGCATAACAAAATTTTTGGTTACATTTCTGTTTTTACACATGTGAAAATAAAAAAAATGGTTCTGAATTAAAATGTTTGCAAAAAAAGTTAAATGTTCATTTTTTCCTTCCACATTGTTTCAGTTCCTGTGAAGCACGTAAAGGGTTAATAAACTTCTTGAATGTGGTTTTGAGAACCTTGAGGGGTGTAGTTTTTAGAATGGTGTCACACTTTGTTATTTTCTATCATATAGACCCCTCAAAATGACTTCAAATGTGATGTGGTCCCTAAAAAAAATGGTGTTGTAAAAATAGCTGTTTTCGTTCTGACCAACGTCAGCTGACAGATCACCAGTGAGGGCCCAATTGTTGAGTTACGCCCGTCATTTTACAAGCGCGCTTGGAGACAAAAAGACACCTCACACATATCCTGTGAGCAAGTCACTTTTATCTGAAGTAATAGAGCAAGAAACAATATTTTATACCATTTACAATAAATGTAGCTCAAATCATGTAGCCCCCACCATCACCCAGGGTCATACTGACCTTTAATCTCTCACGTACCAAATAACATGTTGTGACTGAATATTGAGAACATACATGATAAGAAGTATGGTCTCCTTGAAGCGGAGACACTAAGACTACTGCATCAACAGATTCTAGTAATTCTAACAATTAAAGGCAAGAGGCACTTAAAGGCAAACTATTAACCCTTCTATATCAATTTCCCCCTTTTGTAAATGGTATAACCTCTGTCACGGGGTCATCTGATATCCACAAAGGAGCTCCTGTCTCATGGGTCTAATACCCACAAGGGGACTACCTACCTGCTTCACCCATCCACCCTCAGTGTGGACACTCACCTCCCCCGTCAACAGTGGCCATACGGGGCCTATGATATACTACAGAAGGTTCAGCCTTAGGGGTTTTTTTTTTCTACACATACATTATTCCATAGCTTAGGTAATACATATATTAGCGCTTTTACGGCTACATAAAAGAATAAGCAAAGCAACAAAATTTGCATACAAGTCTGTAAAACACCAAAAATAATCCATCCCGCTAGGTCGCTAAGCCAATTGGCTGGATTTAAAAAGCAGTCTCTATATTGTATTAGTCTCATTAAGAGCCTTAAGGAACCACGAAAATCTGAGTCCAAGTCTCACTTGTGCATGCAGTGTGGTGTTAATACATTCCTTGGGTCCTGGGGTAAGGCTAAGTACAGCATAGTCCTTGCAGATACTGGGCTGTGTGCACAGATCCAACAGTCCAGCAGTTTTTGTCCTTCCGCGTCTTTTATAAGAAAAGCAAGATGTTGAATAAGTTTGTTTATCCAGTGTCTCTGTAAGGTGCAAACATCCTACCACTGCCAGCAAAGTGATTAGGAGAACCGTCATTCTGCTGGTGAAAAGATCTTTTTGCAGTGACTGGCATGGATCCAGGTGGGCTTTCCCTCAAGTTTCCCTGAGGTGAATGTGGTCAGCTGGACTTTAGAATGGGCCGTCAAACCGTGGATCTAGGCTCCTTCTCACGTGTCTGTGTATGACCACCAATAACCTGGATTCAGCTGATATACGTCTGCACTGGCATTAGGATCTGGAATGGATGAAAACACATGTTTATGCACCACATTAGGTCTTTTCTGTATGGCCTGGACATGGGCTGTCATAGCACCGTGTTGCTTTTGTAGCACCTGTGGGAAGTACAGACCAGCTTCTGGCAAACTACTAAACAGGACTTCAAAAGGACACAAGCCTGTCTTTCTATTTGGAGTGTGTGTGACTGAAAAGAGTGACAAACACTCTACCCCGCTCTTTCCTTTGTCTGCCATGGCCTTTGATTTTCCAGTTTAAGTGTCCCGTTTAGTCTCATCACTTTCCCACTACTTTGTGGTCTTTATGGTGCATGATATGCTTGCTGTTCTCCCAGGACCTGCATGACTTCCCTCATTATTTCTCCCGTGAAGTGTGTGTGCCTATCGCTGTCTATGGTTTCTAGGACACCATACCTGCAGATCAGTTCTTTCATCAGTTTGTCTGCAGTCACTTTAGTATTTGCACATTTTACCAGATAGGCTTCCGGCCAACCAGAGAAGAGATCTACACATACTAGGATATTTTTCACACACTCCTACCTTGGGTAGCTGTATGTAGCCAGTCTGCAGTCTCTGAAACGGGTAGAGAGGCCTGGGTGTCGCTTTCTTAGGGATTTTTACTGTTTTACCTGGGTTGTGCTGTGCACAGATGAGGCATGACTGTACGAGCTTTGCGGCTGCGTAACTGAAACCAGGAGCGATCCAGAAGGCATCTTGTGTTGCTTGCGCCATGATTGGGAGCAGGGATCTTGGTATATACGATTTATCCTGATTCTCCCATACTCTTTCTGAGTTCAGCTCAGCTACCATTCTCCCAGTGTTCCTTCTCTATTTGGGCAGCTGGAGGGATTTCAGGACATCTAGGCTCAGTGTGGCTGGAATACGCTGACTCCCCGGCACCGTCCACTGCTCCCTAGGCCGCATTGCTGCTACTTTAGCAGCCTCGTCTGTCCTTCTGTTGCCCTTTTCCTCTACATGAGTCACCGTCCGTGTGTGCTTTTACCTTGACGATGCCAACCTGGACTGATAACGTCAATGCCTCCACTAATTGTTTCACCAGCTCTACGTTTTTAATGGGCTTACCGGCTGATGTAAGAAACGCTCTGCTTCTCCAGATAGGGCAATATTCATGGGATATTCCCCATGGACAATTTGAAACTGTGTAACTGTTAGCGACTTTACCTGCAGCAACTCTACACGCCTCAGTGAGTGCCTTCAACTCTGCCTCCTGCACCGACATGTGAGGAGCGAGTGGATCAGCTCGGATTACCTCATGTGAGGATACTACTGCATATCCAATGTAGAGTCGCTCATTCTGGTATCTGGAGCCATCTACAAAAAATAAAAAACCTCAAAATATGCATTAGGAACAGGTTTTTTTTCTTCCCACGAACATATGTAAAACCCACTGTCTCCTGACTCATCAGTTCCTATGCAGTCATGTTCGTGCGTCATGTCAACGTCATGTCATGTTCTCTTTCCCACCTGCCAATGCTGTCACCAATTCCCCCTTTTCTGAATCCACAGGCAGATGAGTGGCTGGATTCAGAACACTATGTCTTTTGAGGGTGACATATTCAGGAATTAGTATTAGAGCACATTAAAGTCTGATCTGTCTATCCATAGACAGGTGTTTTGGTTGAACTTGTACGAGTATGGCATTAATGTCACGTGGGGAACAAATTGTCAAAAAAAAAAAGTCAGTGTGATTTCACATGCCTTTCAGTAATACAGCAGCTCCTACAGCACAGACTCATGTAGGAGACCCTCTAATCACTGGGTCTAATTGTGCTAGTAAGCTATCGGTCTCTGTTTCTTTCCATGTTGTAGTGTCAGTACTGCGGTAGCATGTCCACCCTGCTCTGTGAAAAATAAGAAAAATGGCTGATCATAGTTTGGAATGTCTGACACAATGAGCAGCTTGGGAGAGTGGAAGGAGTCAATTGCTTCTTGAGTGAGATTGTAGGGTTCTGATGGCAAACAGTCATAGAGTGGGTGCATCATTTGTGAAGCAGACCTTATCCAAGGCCTACAGTAGGTCACCAAACCTAGAAAAGTGCGTAGATGCTGGTGTGACCTGGGTAAAGGGAGATTTGTATTGCCTGTTTTCTGTCTTCAGTCAGGTGTCTTGTACCTTCAGCAATACAATGTCCTAAAAATGTCACCTTTTGTTTGCAATCACGTGAGACTCTGCAACCCTTTTCTGCCAAAAAAAAAAAAAACACAGCAAGGAAACTGTCTGGTCCGGGCAGCAGAGCAAGAGGTCATCCACGTACTGTAATAGTACAATCTGTGGATGAGGTGGTTGCCACTGCTCAAGAATCCCTGCCATCGCTGTTGAATAGATGGTTGGGGAGTTCTTTTCCCCTTTGTGGGAGGACCGTCCAACAGTATTGTGAAAGAAAAAAGATACTGACAGTCAGAGTGCAGTGGTACAGAGACGAATGCATTTGCCAAATCAATAACTGTGAAACATTTTGACATCGCGGGGATCTGTGACCGTACGGTGTGTGTGTTAGGGACAGTTGAGGTCACACTCACTGTAACATCATTAATAGCTCGTTAGTCATGAACCATTCTGTAAGTGTCAGGGGAACCCTTGGGTCCTTTTTTCTTAATGGGATACAAAGGGGTGTTGCAGGGGGAATATCTCTGAACTAGAACCCCTGCCTTAACATACTCTTTAATATCCCTGCTCAGGGCCATTGATTTGACTAGACTTAAGGGGTATTGCCTTAACCAAAGACAAATAAACAGTGACTATGGTTTGAGCCAATATAATGAATGGCTAAAAAACTATATATCATATGAAGACAACCTAGAAATACACAGTAACTATACCATCATTGTGTAAGGAAACTACTAAAACTGGCAAATGAATGGAATTAAGTGTAACTACAATAGGGCATGATTTACCTGTGGTATAATGTGCACGTGGAAGACCCTGGCGTCCCTCTGCCCCAAGTGTTTATATGAAAAGGGGACTTGTGACTGTAATACCCACAGGAGAGCACTGTATAGTGCCTAGACAGCACTCAACTCTGCTCCCAGCAAATTCATAGGGGTATTGTCACTAACAGTAAGTTTATAAGCACCTCTTGGCTATCTCGTGACTCTAGTCTTTTCTTGTTTAGTCATAGGGGTTTCAGTCGCTTGTCCCTCTACCCTCACGTATTCCACAGTCTCGTCAGTAATCATATCTGGCAGTATCAAGTCTTTGTGTACTAGTCCCAGCTGCCTCAGTGTCGGTCAAGAATTCTGTCTATTTCCCTCCCAGCATTGGTATGGTGGTCCTCAAGGCAGGACCAGGTCCGGAAGGGACAATAACAGGGCACACATTTGTCACTGGGTTGTCAGTTTCCTAGTCTGAAGGTGAAGGAGGTGGAAGATTGGTCTGAGTGTCCATTTTCTCCACAATTCCAGCACTTCACTGTTTCTAAGTCCTTAGGTCCCTTACTACGTCTCTACTGTTTTCCTTGTGCTCCAGCATACATGACATGTCATCTTATTGTCCTAGTTTCTTCAACTCCTGAGCAATCTTCAGGAGGTCTTTGGATCTACATTTCTCCATTTAGGTCTGGCTGTCTGTACTGCGTCTCGTAAGCCTTTTGTCATACCGTCAATGAATGTATTTACAAATATTTTAACATCGAGTGGGTTTACTGGAATGTACCCCATGTCTGTCCATTTCAGCTGTAACCGTCCAGAGTACATCTCTACTCTCTCTCCTTTAGTCATATCTGTAAAAGTCTTAATTTGCATCCTAGTACGTCACCTGCTTTGGTGCTCACAAACTCTCTAGGTCTGCCCAGGTGCACTTATACGTCCATCATATTGTCTTTGTCTGTAAAATGGGAAAGGTTTGTTCTCAGGGTCAGCCAATTGTTTTAGCGTAGCTAGCTAGTCAGAGGGCTTCCAGGGATAATACTCCTGTATCTGTCTTACACTACCTGATGTGGTTGGTTCTCTGGTGGTGGGGGTGACATGACATGCTGGTCTACAGCTCCTTCCCAAAAGGATTACTGTCAGCTTACTCCCAAAAGTTAATGTCCCCACTACCCACTAACCACAATCCTGTGTCAGCTTCTTATGTCACTACATGTGATCTTGTCTGGACAGAATTCAGTGTAATTCACTTAGGTTGGGTTACATCACAGATCATACAAGTATTTCTCCAGTCTGGGTTTGTCTGACCGCAATGTTTACAAGTCCATCTGTCTTGTCTTGGTCTCTGGTTATACAAAGGTATGACCGTAGCAGTAATGTGTCGGTCATAGTCGGACTTTTGAGCATCAAAACATTCATAATACACCTTACTTCCGTCCTGCTGCACTCTCTCAGATGCCATTTATTCACATGCTATTTTCCTCATTTGTCTGTGCCTTTTTGAACATCCAAACATCCATCCACTCACTGGCATTTTTGCCTGTTTCAATATTGGTCTCACATCTTTTACTGCTTCCTTTCCTTCTCTGTCTTTTACAATCTCTATAGCGGTTCTGGATCCCATTGGGGGCCCTGACTGCACACAGAATAAGTTGCCCATTGCTTCAACTTATCCGCTCAGACACTCACCTCTAAAAATGCCCTTTTTAGTGTGCCTTGCCTTAAACCAGGGTTGCAACACGTGACAAGTCAGAGTGAGTGTCAAGATTTAGCGAGCAGGTTACACCACCTACCACTCGGTAGACCTAAAGGATTCTAGCAGGCAGGTTAAACCACCTACCACCCGGTAGATCAGCTGGCTAGCACAGCTCCATGGAACGGCAAGGTTACACCACCAATTTGCCGTAGGCTGACTGTAGCAGGTTACACCACTTATTACATCAGCCGTGCAGTTGGCTACCTCCTCTGCTGATCCTCAATTTGCTATATCAATCAATCAACTTGAAGCAGGAGAATCTTTTCAATCACTTACAAATTTTCCTCTATACTAGGCACAATTCTACCTTTTTCACTTTCAATTTCCAACTTCAATTGTACAACATTCCCTTTTTCTTCAATACCTACAGCACTTATTGCTTTAAACACAAATCTCTCAGCGTGTACTAAACCAAAGACAGAGAAACTTTAGAATGCAGCTATGTGGCCCCCCTTCCTCTGGCCCACAGCACAAAAGGGAGAAATCTCAAGCAAGTCGCGCAGGGGCTCAGTTTACCCCTCCCATCAGCTATTTCGCGCTGATAAGAGCTTGGTGAGTCTTACACACACAGAAACAGAATGCAGCAGTTTTCAGACTTAATCTCTACAAAACATTCATTCTCTCGGAATTAAAAACAGTTTCTCTATACAGGCAGATCACTGCACAACTTGAATAATCTGATTCTGACCGCGTCCGGCCAAAACACATATAGAAACCTATCCAATGTCAAACCACACATAACACATTCACTGAATCTCAGATGTAAATTAAATGTACATTAAAAATATCCACAACTCATTCATCCTGGACAATCAACAACAGTTAGATAAGTAATGATACTTATGTGGTCACTCATACATACATGCTCATTCAGGGATTGTTGTTTCTTTTCCTTTCACTTTCAGTTGATTTTTACAAGAAGAAAATCCCTTATCTCAATCACTCCACCTAATTCAGCTCAAACTGCGCTGAATAATGTCTTCTGTCACATACAGAGGACCACACCTAATGGAACCCCTAATCAATCAGGAATTTATGTTTATTCCTTATACTCATTTACTCACCTGTCATCTCATTCAGAGTTCTCATAGACATACATACATACAAGGTTCACACAGCCTGCCTATTTTGCACTTTGGAATTAACACAACTCTATATAACAAAAACTGCAGCAGTGTCCACTAACACTCTGAAAGCACTTTAAGGCCAAACAACAAAAACCACGGCCTTATACAAAATACAGCTTCATATAATGTACTGCCAATCCAAAATGACCAAAATAACAACACTGCACAGAGTCTATCCCAGCTCTGTATTACACACTACGCAAATACACAACCAATTAGGATACTGACAAATGATACAGATAACAATTATCATCTTATAACTCTATTATTCAACTCCCATACGGACATAAATAGACAAAACACAAAACTCACTGGTGATGTGGATTCTTTGAACCATGCTCGCAGCCTTTTACCCAGAGGTATGGAGAGATCCAGATGAGAGATTGCAGGTGCAAAACAGGTTTGTAAGAATAACATTTCTCACCTTGCTGCAGCTGGTGTTTTTCATGCCAATCTCCCAGAAGCTCCCCCATACGGATTCCGAATAGGCTGGATACACGGCCCCGGTCGGGCGCCAAAACTGTTATAGCTGTTTTCGTTCTGACCAACGTCAGCTGACAGATCACCAGTGAGGGCCAAATTGTGTAGTTACGCCCGTTATTTTACAAGCGCGCTTGGAGACAAAAAGACACCTCACACATATCCTGTGAGCAAGTCACTTTTATCTGAAGTAATAGAGCAAGAAACAATATTTTATACCATTTACAATAAATGTAACTCAAATCATGTAGCCCCCACCATCACCCAGGGTCATACTGACCTTTAATCTCTCACGTACCAAATAACATGTTGCGACTGAATATTGAGAACATACATGATAAGAAGTATGGTCTCCTTGAAGCGGAGACACTAAGACTACTGCATCAACAGATTCTAGTAATTCTAACAATTAAAGGCAAGAGGCACTTAAAGGCAAACTATTAACCCTTCTATATCTGTTACCCTTGTGAAAATAAAAATTGGTGGGCAAAAAATCATTTTTGTAGAAAAATTAGATTTTTTATTTTCACGGCTCTACATTATAAACTTCTGTGAAGCACTTGGGGGTTCAAAGTGCTCACCACACATCTAAGTAAGTTTCTTAAGGGGTCTAGTTTCCAAAATGGTGTCACTTGTGGGGGGTTTCCATTGTTTAGGCACATCAGGGGCTCTCTAAACGTGACATGGCATCCAATCTTAATTCCAGCCAATTCTGCATTGAAAAAGTCAAACGGCGCTCCTTCACTTGCAAGTTCTGCGGTGCGCCCAAAAAAGTTGTTTACACCCACATATGGGGTATTGGCGTATTCAGGAGAAATTGCATAACAAAATTTTTGGTTACATTTCTGTTTTTACACATGTGAAAATAAAAAAAATGGTTCTGAATTATAATGTTTGCAAAAAAAAGTTAAATGTTCATTTTTTTCCTTCCACATTGTTTCAGTTCCTGTGAAGCACGTAAAGGGTTAATAAACTTCTTGAATGTGGTTTTGAGAACATTGAGGGGTGTAGTTTTTAGAATGGTGTCACACTTTGTTATTTTCTGTCATATAGACCCCTCAAAATGACTTAAAATGTGATGTGGTCCCTAAAAAAAATGGTGTTGTAAAAATGAGAAATTGCTGGTCAACTTTTATCCCTTATAACTCCCTAACAAAAAAAAATTTTGTTTCCAAAATTGTGCTGATGTAAATTAGACATGTAGGAAATGTTATTTATTAACTATTTTTCATGAAATATCTCTCTGATTTAAGGGCATAAAAATACAAAGTTTGAAAATTCCAAAATTTAAAAAATTTTCGCCATATTTCCGTTTTTTTATAAATAATCGCAAGAAATATCAAAGAAATGTTACCACTAACATGAAGTACAATATGTCATGAAAAAAAATTCTCAGAATCAGCGGGATCCGTTGAAGCGTTCCAGAGTTATAACCTCATAAAGTGACAGTGGTCAGAATTGTAAAAATTGGCCTGGTCATTAAGTACCAAATTGGCTCTGTCACTAAGGGGTTAAAATATCAGCACAAGAATTCATCTTTATAAATTGAACCCAGTAAGACCTTTAACCCACAACCGCACAAATACTACATTAAAAAAACTGAGCCACAACTAAAAATACAATAACAAAGTAGCCTTCTGTAATATTATATTATATACAGAACATTAAATTACCGTACTCTATTTGTATTCCCAGGGTACTCAGAAGTGGCAGAATTATTACACGCCTTAGGAGTGCATTAGTCTAAAAATGTGCATGACTCAATGTGAGAAGGGGTTTGAATGGTCTGAACATGGAAGTATCCTAATACTGTAAATCTTATATGACCTCAATGGTAAAATGCAATAATAAATCAAATGATCAAGATGGAGCTAAGGTGACTTATGGTGCCCATGAAGAAAGGGAAACATGTATTTTCCTATCCCTGTTTTCCATGGGTAGTGTAAAAGATTGCCAGACCTTCCATTACACAGTAAGTTCCACCTTTGCAAAAAGGAAAAGTAAAAGCAGCTTGGCAACCACAAAGTCCTTTCATTTTTTGAGAGATTCTGTAGGTAGGAAGGTCAACAATGTAACCAGTACAGTACAGTGACAATCATCAACATAAGGCAGTCCCATTACTATGTCCTCCTATGTGTATGACCACAACTACAAGATATTTTCCAGTTACTTTTATTAGGCTTGTAGTATGACTCAAGAAACAACTAACCAGCAATAATGTAACACATGCCAAGATCTATTATTATCCATATGCTTATGTTTTATTTTCAATACACGGAAATAATTGTGCCATGCTAGATACAATCTTTTTTATTATTATGTATGTTTGCAATTGCACTGTTTGTGCCTTTGATTATATTTAGTTATTCTGTTCTTGTTTGAATCTTATAAAAGCTGTAAATTCTTCTAAATTGGCCACAATTCCCAAGCATTTGGAATGACCAAAGAAAAAAATACACTTGGTGCTTGTCCCTTGCTTCCGCCATCAGTAGCTGGTTGGCTATTATCCATGCTCCCCCACCCATCTTTGCTTGGTGCTTCTCCAACAACATTCACCAAGCTGTAGAGCCTGAAGCTTTCTTTGTCTTTCCCAATAGTCTTCTCATACTAATGAGCTAGCACAGCTTAAAAAGCAGTAAATCCTGAAAGTAGCATTTCAGAGTACCAATATATAGTTAAAATACAACGGACGGCTTCATTTAAACGTCCATGTTTAAATACGTTAGGCTAGGTTCACATTGCATTAGTGCAATCCATTTAGCGGATACGCTAACGGATTGCGCTAACGTAATGTCAAAAAAGGAATTGCGATCTGCTCTAGCGAGGAACGGACTCTGAACGCTGCAAGCAGCGTTCGAGGTCCGTCCGAAACTAACGACACATCGCAGACGCATGCCAAGAATGGCATACGTTTGCGATGCATTATCGATCCGTTAGCACATTGCAGTCAATGGGTGCGCTAACGGATCCGTTACATAGCGTTAATTGCGGCAATTGCGCCATGTAACGGAGTCCGTTAGCAGACACCCACTAACGCAATGTGAACCTAGCCTAGGTGAAAAAATGGTACCGGTGTCATCAGTGTTTTGGATTAGTGTTTGGTCCATGTTTCTGTTTTTACTATCAGAGTGTCAAGTGTTTCTTCACTGATGGATGAATAAATAAATAAATTATAAATTTTCTCTTATCCTTTGCAATTTAAAATACAGATGGCAAACATGTTTTTCATAGATTCATAGACTTGTATTGCTACTTTTCATCCATGATAACGGAAAAAAATGCAGACGTATCTCTGTGAGTTTACCCTTAAGTGCATGATCAAGCACTGAGTAATTTGGTGCAGATTTTCTATATGGATTTGCGTTCAATGGAAAGGTGAAATGTGCGGCAAATCAGCAGCCAAATTTGCATATAAAGAGAGGATTTTTCTGCAGTTAAGTTGTATATATGGTGCTGGAAATTCTGCATCCAATAATGTGTGAACTTACCCTTGTTTGTAAAAATCTATAGTGGTAATACATAAAGATGGACTTTCAAGCTTCAACTTTAATGCTTCAACAATACATATATTGACTGGTGGACTTTCATGAAATGGCTAATTTATGAGCTAAGTACCTTCACTTTCACAAGTATATTCTATATAGCAGTAATGAAGTCCAAATTTGACATATTCAATATTTGCAAACATCTTAGCACTTACAGTGTGCTGCTGTACTACTTTGCTTATATATATATTGATATATATAATAAAGAGAGAGTGAGAGCGATATCTATGAAAAGGAAATATATATTCTTACTTTCTGCTATCTTTATTTTCTTTTGTAAAATTATTAGTACAATATTTTATGGGTTAAAACAAGGTCAGTCACAGTATGAACTCCACCCTGTTTGACATGAAAAACAGGATGGATGCAATACCAAGTGGAACAAAGAACCTTGTTAAGATGGAATGCAGCTGGACTTTATCTCCATTAAGTATCATGATTTCACAGAAATTAACTGACAACCTACAGTAAAAGAGCTAAATATGAATATGACATTCAGATAAGTAACAATGGATGAATGTCTTAGCAGGATTCCGATTAAATATAACATTTGGACACATTTGTGCAGACAGTTATTTCATATTCATTGTTTTGCATATGTTCGTTTGAAAGTTAGGTGACACAAGGCACTCAGGCCCTGATTCATTATTTTGGCATTTTCAATGCTAGTCTTTACAAAGTGTTCATGTATCTATTAATGAATTTAGCATATCTTTCAGCTGCTGTGAAACACTGAAAGAAATGTATGTCAGTGGGGAACTGGCATACATTTCTGTTGTAGTTTACTCCACTTTTGTGGAGTAGATTATGATGAAGTTGTCAGGCGTGCTCAGTCACTCATCTCCTGGCCGAGCTCTCCCCTCTTTTCAAGATATTTGCAGAGTTAGCAAGGACTGGAGTAAAAATTTTAAAAGTCACAAAATTTTTGCAGAAATGGTCAGACCAATTGTTACAACCAGTGGATAACTATCTACTCGCTAACACGGTACACAGATATTAGATATCTTTCCTGTACAACCATTAGTGCAGCATACAACGGGCTTTATACAAGATACTACACAACTTCTTTTCCTGGCAATCCTTTACATGGCTTGGTGGGTGAGAGTTATATTTGTGACACCGATAACCTCTTTTATGCTAGTGTAAGATGGTACAGGAGGTATATAGATGACCTCCTCTCATTTGATGGCAGGATTCTTAGGATTCACAGATGTTTTCTAATTATTTGAACAATACTTATTTAAATTTATATTTTATTTTGACGGTCATACCAACATGGAGTCTTATTTGCATATATCATTGTGTGGCAATTCTCAAAAAAGGATTATACAAATTACTCTTTCTAGAAAACCCAGACAGACAGTTGTCATGTACAGAATTTAATGCTGATTTCACTATTTGCACAAACACGTTTACAAATGCATGATTCTGAATAAAGCCAAAGCTATAGTCTATAATAACCCATAATCTATTACTTAGATAATTACCGTAGACTTAATTCTAAACAAACAAAACAAATGGAGAGTGTGATTATATTTTCAACTACACTTGTACTTTAGAGAAAAGATTATCTGAACAGATTACTAAAGCTTCACCTGATTCAGTACAGACCAGGCATTCAATGTCAGGTTGTATGTCTTCTTCACAGGTTATTGGCATTGAAGGAAATAATAGGCAAAGATAGGTGGAGATTGGGATAAGTTACTGAGGAAGCACATTGGATATTAAAGTTAGATATGCGAGCTCTAACAGTTTTGGATTACTGCATTAATTGTTTGTATCTTTTTGAATAAATACTGAACATAGGTTTGAACCATTATGTTGACTTGATGTATTTTTCTCATCCAATTTCTTA
Organism: Ranitomeya imitator; assembly: GCF_032444005.1. NCBI lineage: Eukaryota > Metazoa > Chordata > Amphibia > Anura > Dendrobatidae > Ranitomeya > Ranitomeya imitator. The sequence goes on from NC_091287.1 coordinate 439,150,154, forward strand.
ATTCTCTTTTTCCCATGAAGTGTGATTTCTATTTGGCTGATTTTAATTAGCTTTAGGATTTAACACATAAATGAAAGAGGGGGTCCAATTATGATGCAATGCCAAAGGTTCTTTAGATTATGTTATTGGAATTAAGTTTAGAACAATGTCATGATTGAGAATTTGTGGAGTTCCAAACGCATTAGGCTGCCATTTGTTCCAAGTTTTTATGTGAATTTTTTAATTGAGATGGAAATAAAAAAATATTTTCATTTTGTTTCCAACTGTTGCTGAACTGTAACAATTATCCCATTTTTTCTATCACTCAAAGTGACATTATCTGACTGTCATTGGGTGGATTTTTTATGTATTCCTCCACTTAGTGAATTGAGTAATTTTTCCTCATAGCAAACTTGTTGGATACACAGTGTTCCATGAGACAATATTTTGACTTGATAATTGGTACTAAAATGGTGGGGTGTTATTTGTATTACTTTAGTGAAACTTACTACAGTCTCCTGACAATCTCTCCAGTATCACCTCTTTTACTATGGCACTATGGCAAAATCGATGTGTGACTTCCTATGAAGTTTAGAACACTCACAATGCTTGTTACAACCCATTTTACAGTCTTCTTTCTTGGCAATAATGTGCTACAGTAGCTTGTTTGCCATTTTGCACAATTTTTAAGCCTGCTCTTCACAGTTACAACTTAATAGTACCTGACTGTTGTGAATTCTGTGGCTGAGTTCACTTCTGTGGTCACAAGTGGTATTGCAGTCTCTGGGCTTCCTCCCTCAGGTGTTTTGGTGAGCTCGTTGGCTGCCTTGCTATTTAGCTCCACCTGAGTCTGTCTTCCTTGCTCCTTGTCAATGTTCCAGTGTTGGATCTGAGCTACTGCATCTTTCCTTGGGCCTGCTGCTCTGCTAGATAAGTGCTTCTAGTTTGTTTTCTGTTTTTTTTCTGTCCAGCTTGCTATTGTCTTTTGCTGGAAGCTCTGAGAAGCAGAGGGGTGCACCGCCGGGCTGTTAGTTCGGCACGGTGGGTCTTTTTGCCCCTTTGCGTGGTTTTCGTTTTAGGGTTTTTTGTAGACTGCATAGTTCTCTTTGCTATCCTCGCTCTGTCTAGAATATCGGGCCTCACTTTGCTGAATCTATTTCATTCCTACGTTTGTCTTTTCATCTTGCTAACAGTCATTATATGTGGGGGGCTGCCTATTCCTTTGGGGTATTTCTCTGAGGTAAGTCAGGCTTGTATTTCTATCTTCAGGCTAGTCAGCTCCTCAGGCAGTGCCGAGTTGCATAGGTAGTTGTTAGGCGCAATCCACTGCTGCTTATAGTTGTGTGAGGATAGATCAGGTACTGCAGTCTACAGAGATTCCACGTCTCAGAGCTCGTCCTATTGTTTTTGGTTATTGCCAGATCTCTGTATGTGCGCTGATTACTGCACGCTGTGTTGCCTGATTGCCAGCCATAACACCTGACGCCACATGCGTCAGTCTTCTAACTGTGCCCGACTTTGCAATCCTTTTCAGACTTGGGCATCAGCTAATAACTTCACTGGTGTGGCTACAGTAGAGCGGAACTTGGAGAATTGAGACTTAGTCTTGGCAAATGAACTGAATGATTAGCTTGTTCTCTTAAAAATAGTGTTTACCTTTTTAGAAAAAAAAATATGCTGTGTCTAGATACTACTTTAATTCCTTCACACTACATGAGATACTACTGTAATGTAGTATGTATGAATATATGGAACCTACAAGAGAAAAAAAGCGCCAAAACCCTGCTGCAAATAAACAAAAAGCAAAAAGTGCATCTAAATAACACAGAGTATTTAGTAATACTGTTTTTGATCAAAGATAGCATAAAAGCTATCCTACCAAGTCAAGGTAACTCTGATCGGGACAGTCCTAAACTATGAATGTATACAGCAGACTCATATTTGTGCAATTAAGTCCTTTAATGCCACTGTTAATCACTAACATCGGAATTTCAGTGACATGAGTTCTGATGGTGTGCTCATTTCAGTGCCAGTCGGTTCCCCTTGACATGATCATGGAGCACCACACAAGTCAGTGACATATATAGGAAGAGAAAGCAGTGTATTTTCTTTGGGTGCAGCAGGTAGCAGGTGCCATAAGATTGCCTGATGCAATGGTCTGAAGTGTCCCCCAGTTGGTTATATTTTGTTTCCCCCGAGAGAGTGGTTTCAGCCATTCTCTGATCCGGCTGGTCAGCTAATCATGCTGCGGATGTCACTCCTGCGCCACACAGGATGAGAAGATGGCTTTAAGGTAAGTATGACAATGGACAATAATGGTAGGGGGAGATGTGTGAGGAGACAGTATGGACAGAGCGAGGGCAATATGTAAAGAGTCGGTATGGTGGGAGAAATGTGTGAAGAGACAGTATGGGCATAGAGGGATAAAATATTCGAGGAGACAGTATAGGTAAGGGGTGGAAATGTGTGAAAAATATGGGGAGAGAGGGGGAGGATTGAGATTATTGAGAATATGGGGAGAGAGGGGAAAATTGTGTGAGAAGACAGCATAGGCAGAGGGGAAGGAAAGGTGTGAGGAGACTATGTAGATAAATAGGGGAATATATCAGGAATCAGTTTGGTGGGAAACGGGGGATATGTGTGAGGAGACAATATGGGGAGATTGAAGGAAATGTGTAAGGGGACAATATGGGAGGTGGGGAATGTGTGAGGAGACAATATCGGGAACAATGGAAATGTATGAGGAGATATGGGCAGGAGGGGAATGTGTGAGGAGAAAGTATGGGTGTTGTGAATTCTGTTGTCAAGCTCCCTCCTGTGGTCATGAATGGTACTTCGGCTGGTTCTGTCAATGGGCTTCCTCTGGTGGTTGTGAGTGGAGCTGCTGCTTCTGAGTTTCCTTCCACAGGTGACGAGGTTAATTCGTTAGCTGGCTGCTCTATTTAACTCCACTTAGATCATTGCTCCATGCCACCTGTCAATGTTCCAGTATTGGTCTTGTTCTCTCCTGGATCGTTCTTGTGACCTGTCTTCTCAGCAGAAGTTAAGTTCCTGCTTGCTTTTCTCTGGTTTGCTATTTTTCTGTCCAGCTTGCTATTTTGATTTTGTCTTGCTTGCTGTAAGCTCTGGGACGCAGAGGGAGCGCCTCCGCACCGTGAGTCAGTGCGGAGGGTCTTTTTGCGCCCTCTGCGTGGTCTTTTTGTAGTTTTTTGTGCTGACCGCAAAGTTACCCTTCCTATCCTCTGTCTGTTCAGTTAGTCGGGCCTCACTTTGCTTAATCTATTTCATCTCTGTGTTTGTAATTTTCATCTTTACTCACAGTCATTATATGTGGGGGGATGCCTTTTCCTTTTGGGGAATTTCTCTGAGGCAAGGTAGGCTTTATTTTTCTATCTCTAGGGCTAGCTAGTTTCTTAGGCTGTGTCGAGTTGCATAGGGAGCGTTAGGAGCAATCCACGGCTATTTCTAGTGTGTGTGATAGGATTAGGGATTGCGGTCAGCAGAGTTCCCACGTCTCAGAGCTCGTCCTATATTATTAGTAACTATCAGGTCATTCCGTGTGCTCTAAACCACCAGGTCCATTATTGTCCTTACCACCAGGTCATAACATATGGGCAAGGGGACATGAATTTGCCAGGTGACAGTATGGACAGGATGGGAAGAAATATATGAGGACACAGAATGGGGAGTAAGGAAGTGTGTGAGAAGTATGGGCAAGGAGGACTGTGTGAGGAGACAGTATAGGGAGGGAGAATGTGTGAGGGGACACATGGGAGTATGGGGTAGGGATATATGTGAAGGGACAGTATAGGGGAAGAAAAGTGGGCACAAAATAATGGCTGGAAAGTGTGACCCCAGTATTGAGGGGGCAGCATAGAGGACAGTCTGAGCTTGCAGTACTGAGGGTACAGTATGCAGAAGGGGTAACGAGCAAGCACAGTATAGAGTCTAGACAGTATAGGGGGAAACAGTGTGATGCAGCGGTCTGAAGAGGGGGCTCAGTATGCAAAGAAGAGGGCAGTGTGGCAACAATGTACCATATGAAGGACAGTGTAGGAGTCATATTTTGTGCAGAGACAACACTGAGGGGCAATTATTCAGATGCACACTATAGGGAAGATATTTTATTGACAAGCATAATTATGACACATTCTTATTTTTAAGGGCACTATCTTGGTATGTGCTGCAGAAATAAGGAGAAGAAGGAAGTCTACAGAGATGAGCTGTGAAAAGTTATCACAGTATCTGGAAGATAAAAAAGAGAACAACTCCAAGCAGAGAAGATCTCACCTGTAATGTTAGGATGTAAAAGTTTATCTATGATACTGACAATGTCTAATCAACACTTTGGTTCCTGTGTAGTCTGCAGTCTGATGATTGCTATTAATAACATCTCCCAGTATCTTTTTACCATAGTTTAGAACATACTGTGAGTTGTAGGTTCATGAGATTCAAATGTATTTGGGGCTAACCAGACATTACAATTAATTGCTGAACTAAGCTGGGTGCTGTATTCATGTAATGATGAAGGTTCTGGTGCTGTATTCATGTACTGTTGGTGTTTCTGGTGATGTGTTCCTGTACTGATTGTGTGTGATACTATATTTCAGCAATGTTGGTGGCTCTAGTGATGTTTAAGTATACAATTGGTGGTTCTGGTGATGTATTCCTCCTGAACTGATGGGGGTTTTGGTCCAGTATTACTGTACTGATTGTAATTGTGATTATATATTTCTGTACTGATGGTGGTTCTGATTATATATTTCTGTCCTGTTGGGAGTTGTAGTGAAGAATTTGTATACTGATGATGTTCAATGATGACAAATCAGAGCAATCAGAGTCAGCTTACAGCAGCACAAGACAAAAAATATAACTGTCATGGTCTGCAGGACACAGTGGGGTAAATAGCAAACCTGAGACCAGACTGAGGCTGAGAAAAGTTAACCCCTGACATGATCAGACCGGAAAAAGGGAAAGCAGGACTCAAACACAGTCTGGATCATGACAGTGGGTCACTCAAATATACCGAGGCAAATACCAAATTGCTAGCTGAGTAACGAATAGCTCAAATAGCGTACTATTGTTGCGAGTAACAAATAGTGCCAAATGTATTTGCTCATGACTAATTACTACATCTGTATTTATGTTAGAAGTGTTAATTATAAAACGACGCATTATAGTATGCCAAATCCTAACATTTTGAAAAATACTCACTATCAGGATTCGGCTCTGTTTGCCAATTCAAGCGCTCATCACATGACCACTCATATGCGATTTTCATATTTATGATTGCATACTGATTAGCTTTCCTTCCTGCTTGTCTCTATAACAAAGAAACCTATGTATGGAAATCAACCGATATGTGTCTTACATATGAAGGGTAAGAATCTTAACCAATTTTAAAAAAATGAATAAAAGCAAAATGGAATATAAAAGTGCCTTTATTACAATTATAATGGGCAAAAAATGGCACAAACAGAAATGTGCCTGTACGTGGAGGTAAGTAGGACTATATGTTAAAATATATATACGTATGTATATCAAGATATGTAAAAAAATACACTAGCAGCAATAAAACGGACACAGAAAAGGTCAGGTATATATATATAAGGAAAAATGATTAGCTCGAACCACACGGCACATAAAAGTGCATCAAAAGGTATATATAAAGTGCAACACAAATACATGTGAAACCACAAAAAAATGCAAGTAGTGGAAATATTTAGAAATGAAGAGTGCAAAATTGCAAGTAAAGTGCATTAGTGCTAAAACAGATATATGTGAGGCATATTTAGGCAGGAGATGCCAATTTTTTTGGCTGTTCCATCTCTAGAACAGGCCACATAAAGTTGACCATGAGAAAAGCATGGAGATTGTATATCGATTCCAACAACTTTCAAGGACTGTCCCTGAGCCTTGTTGATGAACATAACAAATGCAGTCGAAAAGGAAGCTGGAGGCATTTAAAATCAAAAGGCAAATCAGATGGAATGAGAGGAATTGTTGGAATGAAAACATCTTTTCCTGTGGCACATCCTGTCAAAATGGTTGCCTCAATTACATGTGGAAACAGGTTCTTAATCAAGAGTCTTGTTCCATTACACAGCTTTGTTGGATTGAAATTTCTCAATAGTAGAATAGGTGCTTCATTTTTTAGAAAGAGGTTGAGAGGAGGAAGTCCTTGTGGCTCCAATGAATTGAGGAACTCAGTTGGATATGGCTCTTACGGAGCATCTGCTGTTGTCATGTGTGTCAGCCTTGTTTCTCAGTCATCACATTTTTCATTGGCCCGTAATGCAGCTTTTCTTTTCGCATCAGCTGATATTGTGTGTGTGTTCATACCCCGTGTGTGGTGAGTATCCCATGTTGGGGCCCCACCTTAGCAACTGTACGATATATACTCTTTGGTGCCATCGCTCTCATTCTTTAAATCCCCCTTGTTCACAGCTGTCAATTTGCCTCCAACACTTTTCCTTTCACTTTTTCCTCATTATGAAGAGAGGGGCAAAATTGTTTCATGAATTGGAACGCGCGGGGTTACAATTTTGCCTCACAACATAGCCTATGAGGCTCTCGGGGTCCAGATGTGTAACTTTGCAAAATTTTGTGGCTGTAGCTGCGACGGTGCAGATGCCAATCCCGGACATACACATACATACATACATACATACATACATACACACACACATTCAGCTTTATATATTAGATATATATACATATATATATATTCAGTATATATATACACATATATATATGTAGTAGAATAAAAAGGGGGAAACAGCACAGCACTAAAAATGATCAGTGTAAATCACAACTAATAGCCGACGGATGTCTGGAGTTGGAATGATGCTCAAAATCAAAGTGAAAAATGAAGTTACAGGCTGATCCAACTTTAGTGGAAATGCCTCAAGACAAGGAACTGATGCTCAATAGTGTGTGTGGCCTCCACGTGCCTGTATGACCTCCCTACAATGCCCCAGCATGCTCCTGATGAGGTGGCAGATGGTCTCCAGAGGGATCTCCTCCCAGACCTGGACTAAAGCATCTGCCAACACCTGGATAGTCTGTGCTGCAACGTGACGTTGGTGGATGGTGCGAGACGTGATGTCCCAGATGTCTTCAATCGGATTCAGTTCTGGGGAACGGGCGGGCCAGTCCAAAGCTTCAATGCCTTCATCTTGCAGGAATTGCTGACACACTCCAGCCATATGAGGTCTGGCATTGTCCTGCATTAGGAGGAACCCAGGGCCAACCGCACCAGCATATGGTCTCACAAGGGGTCTGAGGATCTCATCTCGGTACCTAATGGCAATCAGGCTACCTCTGGCGAGCACATGGAGGGCTCTGCGGCCCTCCAAAGAAATGCCACCCCACACCATTACTGACCCACTGCCAAACTGGTCATGCTGAAGGATGTTGCAGGCAGCAGATCGCTCTCCAAGGCATCTCCAGACTATCACGTCTGTCACATGTGCTCAGTGTGAACCTGCTTTCATCTGTGAAGAGCACCAGGTGTCAGTGGTGAATTTGCCAATCCTGGGGTTATGTGGCAAATGTCAAGTGTCCTGCACGGTGTTGGGCTATGAGCACAACCCCCATCTGTGGACGTTGGGCACTCAGACAATCCTCACGGAGTCAGTTTTTAACCGTTTGTGCAGACACATGCACATTTGTGGCCTGCTGGAGGTAATTTTGCAGGGCTCTGGCAGTGCTCCTCATGCTCTCCCTTGCACAAAGGCTGAGGTAGCGGTCCTGCTGCTGGGTTGTTGCCCTCCTCCACTTCTCCTGGTGTACTGGCCTGTCCCCTGGTAGCGCCTCCAGCCTCTAGACACTATGCTGACAGACACAGCAAACCTTCTTGCCAGAGCTCACATTGATGTGCCATCCTGGATGAGCTGCACTACCTGAGCCACTTGTGTGGGTTGTAAAGTCCATCTCATGCTACCATGAGTGTGAAAGCACAACCAACATTCAAAAGTGACCAAAACATCAGCCAGAAAGCATTGGTACTGAGATGTGGTCTGTTGTCCCCATCTGCAGAACCACTCCTTTATTGAGTGTGCCAATAATTTCCATCAGTTGTCTATTCCATTTGCACAACAGCACGTGAAATTGATTGTCAAACAGTGTCGCCTCCTAAGTGTACAGTTTGATTTCACAGAAGTTTGATTTACTTGGAGTTATATTCTGTTGATTGTGTTCCCTTTATTTTTTGAGCAGTATATATACAGTGTGTGTATATATATATATATATATATATATATATATATATATACATATATATATATATACTGTTTATATATTTAAGAAATTAAAATAATTTTTAGTATATATAATATCAGGACGCATATATCTATATATATATATATATATATATATATATATATATATACACTGTATACAGTAGATATTCATATATTTTCAACATAGTTTAAGAACTTTTCATTTCTAGACGGATTACACCTAAAGCCACAATCTCCTTTCAATGCATTTGTTTCTCATTATGCAGATATAAAAGCAAGAATAAATAAACATGGTACTTCAAGTTAAAATTATATTGTTTATGCTTATATGTCCTGATATTGTATATACTAAAAATGATTTTAATTTCTTTTATGTAAGTACTACTGTAATATATACTTTTTTATTTCGAATGCTTTGTCTCTTTTTTCCCATTATTGTGCCAATGACAATAATAACCCAGAGTCTATATCTCCCAAAGGAGCTTTTATCCACAGCAAATAATAGCTGTGCCAACAGGAAAGGGAAAATTCAAACAAAAACAAAAATCATGAAACAAAAAATGTAAGAAATTATATATGTATGATGTTCCCACATGGAATGTTCCTGTTTACCCCTTCATATTCTTGGCTGGCATTTTACCATTTCAAGTTAATGCCTTAATGAGTTGTGGAAAGGGTATTGGTTCACAAAAGGAAGTATCCCTTAAAAAAGTATAGAATAAGGAAGGCATAGTTGTAGCAGTAGCTTGAAAATTTGGAATCTCCATTATTATTTTATTCATTTTTCTGTAATCAATCAGGGGAAATAAAGTATTAAATATTAATAAATTAATGGTTTATCCAATAAAAGCAAGTTGGGCAATTAGAAGTCAAGAAAATACAGTAGTTTGAATTTCTGTTTTATGTCTACATCATCAAGCCCACTCATAGATCTATATATCAAACACTTTCTTTAACTTTGAGACAAGGGTTTGTCTGTTGATCCCTCCATTTTGCTAACATGTGAGGTTCCCCTCTAGCTATCAAGTAAGAGCAGTGAGTAATCTGAGCTGGAACCCTCTTTTCATTCAGATTCATAACAGTAAACAATCTACATACATGGTACTTATACAGATCTGGCAAAAATTAAGAGACCACTGGAAAATGTTCAGTTTGTCTGATTTTTATCTTTATAGGTATATTTTTTAATTAAATGTAAATTGTTCTAATTGTTCTTTTATTCTATAAACTCCTGACAACATGTCTCCGAATTTCCAAGCAAAAAAATTTAGCATTTTTTTCTGAATAAGAAAAATGGTCAAAATTAAAACAAAAAACCAGTGCTTTCAGACCTCAAATAATGCAAAGAAAACAAGTTCATAATCATTTAGAAACAACAATACTAATCTTTTAGCTCAGAAAGAGTTCAGAAATCAATATTTTGTGGAAAAACCATGATTTTTAATCACAGCTTTCATGTGTCTTGGCATGCTTTCCACCAGTCTTTCACACAGCTTCTGGCACAAAAATTTAAGCATTTCTTCTTTGTTTGATGGCTTGTGACTATCCATAATCCTCTTGATTACATTCCAGAGGTTTTCAACGAGGTTCAAGTCTGGGGATTGGGCTGCCCATGACAGGGTTTTGATGTGATGTTCTCTTAATTTTTGCCAGAGCTGTATATGACAATAGTCATTTTTTTACCAAAAATATTTTGTGTACTGTACCAGGCCAAGCGTTTTTTAAAAATGATAACCCACCATAGTTTTACACAAAGCATGTTAAACTGTAGGCATGAAACATTGAATCCATAAAAATGTTTGAAAGGTTTTTTGTGAGTTTAATATACCAGTAAAATAAGATCTAAATAATGTTATAAAGAAATAAGCTTTTATCACAAAAATGTATATTAAAAATGTTTAAAACAGTAAAGCACCACAGATAGAAAATGGTGGGTGATCCTGGAAACCAACAATAATGTGGACATATTCTGTTAATTATATTGTAAAGTACGACAGAAATATTACAATGTAGCACATCAATGGATGCAAGAAAACAGTAGCATATAAATTACAATGTATATTAAAAATGTATACCTATATGGTCAATCTATATCATTTGCAGCAAAATGGATTATCAGTAAACAAATGCAACCAGCATGTGCAGTAAAAAATGAATATATAATGAATATACATAGTGTTAGTCAAGCATACCAGCCTAAGTAAATAGTTGCATACGTGTCAGACCATGTGGTAAAGCTGAGTAATATTACCTGCTGGAAGGAGGTTATCCAGGCACCTACCACAGCCGACGCGCATTTCGCAATGGACGAAGCATTTTATTGTAAAACGCGTGTCAGGTGTAGTAAGTGCCAGGATAACCTCCTTCTATCAGGTAATATTACTCAGATTTATCATATGGTCTGAAACATATGCAGTTATTTACTTAGGCTGGTGTGTTTGATTAACAGTATGTATATTCATTTTTCTACTGAATTTGCTGCTTGCATATGTTTACTGATAAATCAGTTTACTGCTATGATATGGATTTAAAATATATGTATTATTAATATACATTGTAATTTATATAACACTGTTTTCTTCCATACATTGATGTGCTACATTGTAATATTTCTGTCATACTTTACAATATGTCCACACTAATGTTGGTTTCCAGGATCACCCACCTTTTTCTATCTGCTTTACTGTTTTAAACATTTTTAATATATATTTTTGTGAATAAAGCTTATCTCTTTGTAACATTCTATAGATCTTGTTTTAGGATTTGGTATATTTTTGACACTAACTATATAGGCGTATTTATACCAGAGGAATGTAACAAGAACCACGTTTCAGTGTATGGATGAATCATTAAATCCATAAACATTTTTTCAAGTTTATTTTATTTTAAATTTCACCAAAATGTAACAGAAAGCACATAATACTGTATGGATCAGTGTTAGGTGTCGAGTTCCCACCTCTGCACAGGGGGAATCTCGAATCATCTCCGCTGCAGTCTCCCATTCTTCTCCAGCCACAGTAGAGTCTGCTCAGCGGAGACGTTGGTCCCAGCGTCTAGCTCAGGCTAATACTGGACGACTGGTTACTACTGCCCTTCCAGGCTCTGTTCTTGTAGCCAGCAATGTTCTGCAGCGAGCAGGTCTTTCTGGGACTAAGTCCAGATTTTCCCTTTCTGAGCATGCCCACGGGATGACCTCCCATTGGAGGTCGTGGGTCACATGCTTAGGTACTGCAGCTAATCCCATTGGTCCTCTAGGAAGGTCCTAAAGGTGTTCTTCTGCTGTGGCAGACTCCCATTGGTCCTTCTCGGAAGGTCTTGTACTTGCTGCAGCTATAAAAGGTTTGCATGGCCGCACGGCCATGCGTATACAATTGTTATCGTGTGTGTGTTGATGAGTGCAAGTCGTTCCTTAAAAAACCCATCCCTTGTGTATGACTGTTCGTGTAAGGTGTATGGCTGCAATCTAGCGCCCGGCTGAACTCACAGCTTTATCACACGAAACAGCGTTTAACTGCTGTGACCGCCAGTGCAGCGCCGTGCGCTATTAGAGCGTTTACCTTACCCAAGTCTGGGTGGTTAGTGGCATCCGCTAGTGTGGCACAGCATGCACTTCTGTGCATATTAGTTACCTCTGATACCCCAATTGTGGTGTCGATCGCAAGAGGTCTACACTAACTCTAATCCTGTGTCCTGGGATAGAGTTCTGTGGTTCCTTGCTTGCGCTCTCTGTGCGGTACCGCGACCCTGTGACTTAACAGGGATCGCTTTCTTCATACAGGGTGAAGTTAACCCATGTGTGTATCCTCATTGTACCACCATATAGTCCGTCATTACTTAGCAGCAGGTTCCATCTCTGCACGGTGGACCCCGGGCTGCGAACGCACCTTATTATATCTATTTAATTATTTGGTGCGTTCTGCTAGCCCTAACAATCAGTAGTTGAATCAATAAAAAAAAATTCAATTTTTTTTGTTTTAGATAAAAACGAAATGTAACAGAAAATGAGTAAAACTGTATGTATGAGTAATTGAATCCAGACAAATTTCTCACAGCTTTTTTGAAGCGTTATATATACCACTGAAATGTACCCAAGAACATGTAATGCTCTATGGATCATCAATATAATACAAACAAATTTTTGAATAATTCTTTTGATTGTTATATAGCACTGAAATGTACCCAAGAACACATAATACTGTGTGGATGAACAATATAATGCCAATAAATTTATGAACAATTTTTTTGAGGGTAATATAGCAACGAAATGTACTCAAGAATATCTAAAACTCTATGAATGAGCAATATAATACCGATATATTTTTAACTATTTTTGGGGAGGTTATATACCACTGAAATGTACCCAAGAAGACATAATACTCTATTTGTGAGCAATATAATACCAATACATTTTTGAACAATTTTTTGAGGGTTATATACCACTGAAATGTACCCAAGAACACGTAACACTGTGTGGATGAACAATATAATACCAATAAATTTATGAATCATTTTTTGAGGGTTATATAGCAACAAAATGTACTCAAGAAAAGCTAAAACTCTATGGATGAGCAATATAATAATGATATTTTTTGTAACTATTTTTTTTCAGGTTAGATACCACCGAAATGTACCCAAGAACATGTAATACTGTATGTATAAGCAACATAATACCCATACATTTATGAACAATTTTTGGGAGGATTAGATACTACCAAAATGGACCCAAGAAAATGTAATTCTGTATGGATGGGCAGTATAATTCCAATACATTTTTTAACAATTTTTGGAGGATTAGATACTACCAAAATGTACCCAAAAAGATGTAATACCCTATGCATGAGCAATATAATACCAATACATTTTTGAACAATTTTTGGCAGGTTTAGATAACACCGAAATCTACCCAAGAAGACGTAATACTCTATGGATGAGCAAGATAATACTGAAATGTACGCAAAGGTTGTTTGGAGGGTTAGATATCACAGAGATTTACCCAAGATCACAAAATAGTGTATGGGTGAGAAATTTAACCCAGCCAAATTTTTTTACACTTTTTTTGAGTTTTACATACCATTGTAATGTACTAATAACCACGTAAAACTGTGTGGATGACTAATTGAATGCAGAAATAACTTTGAAATATAAATATTTTGAAAGTGCAGTTTCTGCGATTCTACACTCATAAAGGCTTTGCAGAAAGTACAAAGCCAGGAAAGAATTACAAGGAGGGTCATCTATGGACCACTGAAAGGCAACAACTGGCAGGCATTACTCAAATATATCTAAAGTGTAGTGGTTGTACTCCTGCACTCATAAAGGCTTCACACAAAGTGCAAAGCCAGTAAAAAATTATAAGGAGGGTAATACAGTAACCCTTTTCAGGTGTCCTCTTCTTCTTCTCCTTCCTCTGGAGGCTTGGGGGACTGTCTCCACCTGCTTCATGGAGCCTGATTCCCAGGTGGCTCTTTCAAGGAGTAGTAGTAAACCTGTCTCATGCCACCTCAAGGAGCCTCTCCAAGGTCCATTAAGTCCTCAAGAAGGGTTGATCCTTCTCCCTTCCAATGCAGACCAGCAATGTTGCCCTTCAATTTTAAAGGACGAGACCCAGGTTCCAGCCATCAACTTTTGCAGCGTTCGAGGCAAATTTTCCTTCTCTACTGATTGATGGTTGAACGATATGTGATGGCAGATCCCAAACTGTTCAATGGAACCCCTTCTCTACTGAGAGTCGTAAGGAACTACCACCCACCGATAACATTTCTCCAGCTCTGATCCTGTCTTGCCTCCTTGTCTCTTCCAACCAGCTTAGGCCCCACAGTCAGCTCACCAGTTCCTGGATCCTGGCTCTCCCATTCGCAAGAACCCCAGTGGTGAAGGATGCGGCCTGGGTTCAGGCCATGGTGGTTCTGGGTAATCAACTGGATCGAAACCACAGGCTTCTGCCACCTCTGTTGTTGTGCCAGCTTTCTCTGGATCCAATATTTATCTGATCACTTCCATGAGAGTCTCATGTGATTCTGCCATCTGTGTATGGATGACTAATTAAATTAACCAAAAAAAAATTAACACTTTTTTGGAGTGTTATATACCAAAGAAATGTAGCCAGACTACAGAATACTGTATGGCTGAGAAATTTAATCCAGAAAAATTTAAAATGCTTTTTTGCTGTGATAGATATCACGGTAATGTATCCCAGACCACAGAATACTGTATGGGTAAGTAATTGAACCCAGAAACAAATGTAAATGCATTTTTGTAGTGTTAGATATTACATAAATATACACCATGCTATAGAATACATTATGTCTGAAAAAGTTAAACCAGCAAAATTTGTTATGCTTTTTTTGAGCGTTATGTATATAAAAAAAAAGTATTCTCAACCATGGAATATTGTATGGATGAGAAATTTATCCCAACAAAATTTTTAAATATTTTTTCGAGTGTTATATATCACAAAATTAACCACTAATTATTCCAGCTAATTTTGCACTCCCAAAGTCAAATGGTGCTCCTTCCCTACTTTTTTCATTTTCAAAGCTCAATGTTATAAACTTCTGTGAAGTACCTGATGGTTCAAGGTGCTCACCACACATCTAGATAAGTTCCTTGACGGGTCTACTTTCTAAAATGATGTCACTTGTGGTGTCACTTGCCCAAACAGTAGTTTTCTTCAACATATTAGAAATCGGCGTACTCAGGAGAAATTGAACAACAAATTTTACTAATTTTGCGCAATTGCTCCTGTTACCCTAGAAAAAATGCAAAATTTGGGGCTAATAAATATTTTGGTGGGAAAAAAATGATTATTTTCACAGCTCAATGTTATAAACTTCTGTAAAGCACCTGGTGTTTCAAGGTGCACACCACACATCTAGATAAGCTCCTTCAGGGGTCTAGTTTCCAAAATGGTGTCACTTGTGTGGGGTTAACACTGTTTAGGCACATCAGATGCTTTCCAAATTCAACATGGCATCCGCTAATTATTTTAGCAAATTTTGCATTCAAAAAGTCAAATAGTGTTCTTTCCCTTCCAAGCTATGCCGTGTACCCAAACCGTAGTTTTTTCCCCCACATAAAAAGTATCACCGTACTCAAAAGAAATTGCACAACAAATTGTTTGGTGCAATTATTACTGTTACCCTTGAGAAAATGGGAAATGGCAAATGGCAAAATTAGTGGGAAAAATGTGATATTTTTATTTTTACAGCTCAATGTTATATACTTCTGTGTAGAACTTGGGGATTCAAGGTATTCTCCACATAGCTACATAAGTTCTGTGAGGGATCTAGTTTCTAAAGTGGTGTCACTTTTGGGTGGCACATCAGGGGCGCTCCAAGCGTGACACATCATTCATTAATTATTCCAGCAAATTTTACCTTTAAAAATTCAAATGGTGATCCTTACCTTCCGAGCCCGGCCATGCACCCAAACAGTAACTTTCCCACCAAATATGAGGTCCCCTAATGCAGTAGCTAAAAATTTACTAGAAGCAAGCATTTTCTTTTTTTTGCAAAAGAATAACGGACATCACTAAGATTGTGATGTATGTTCCCCTAATGTACCAGCTAAAAATTTACTCAGTGCCAACAATTCTTTGTTTGCAAAAGAAAAATGGTTGTCACTAACAATGCGACTTTATCTCCCTTAATGCACTAGCTAAGAAATTACAGGATGATAACAATTCTTTGGGGGTTTTTTGCAAAAGAAAAACACTAAATCCCTACCTATATAGCTACTCTGTGTGATTATTTTTTTTCTAAAATAAAATCGGATATCACCAATAGTGTGATGTACACAACTCTGATACGCTACTTCACTACCTGTAGAACTACTCTGTACTAACTAATATTATCTTTTTTTTCTAAAACAAAGTTGGACGTCACTAACAGTGTGACGTCTGCTTTTCTAATGCGCTACCACCCTACACTGCTAACTACTATTACTTTTTTCTAAAAAAAAAAAAAGAAATTGGACATCACTTACACTGCGACGTCCGCTACTCTTGCTAAAAAAAGAAGTCCGTTGGCACAGTCTCTAATAAGCAGCAATACTAGTCAGAGTGCTGCGGCCTCGGGAAGAGCACGAATGTTCAGGGCACATGGTAAAAGTGCAAAAAAGTGAGCAAAAAATACAACTGGGAGAGGGGAAGATTGGTGGTGGTGGTGGATGGGGTAGTGAGAGGGATAAGAAAAGGGATTAGGGAACTGCTGTTGCTGCTGTGATCACAGGTCTGTCACACAGCAACCAGTGGAGCGCCCGCTTAGGACCCTGGGGATCTCGGGCCGGGTCCGGTGGTTGTTAAAGGGGTGGTCACGATGGCAGCAATCCAGTCCGTGGCCCTGAGTGTCCAAGTAAAAGGGAAGGTCTTTAAAGGGATTATTTGGAATAAAGAATGTTTATGATGCCACATGTTGTATTCGGTCAGGGATTACCGATGCTGCTTAAAGGGGTCCACTGGGAATGATGGTACTGCAGCAGGGATGGTATAGCTTCCCACAGGTGAAGCTGAATCCCCAGGGCTCCTGGTGTAATAGGCAGAGATGGTCTTGTTCCAGAAAGAATCAGAGGACACAAGGTTGCAGTCTCTTTACATTTCACTGGTGGTTTTCGGCCACAGTTCAGGGTACCAGTAACAGGTGATGGTGAGGTCCTGTCAGCCTGGAAGCGATTATGGATGCCCCTTACAGCTGAGGTTGGAAGCCTTCCTTATTGCGCTGTAAGGCGAGTCCCTTACTGCCTATGGCTCCACACAAGGTCCTCTCTCTGTCCTAAGACAGTACCCGCATGGCAGGCAACGCAAGCCTTTTTACAGGTGTCTCTAATTATGACTCCGAGCTCTAGAGCTCTATATTTTGCTGTGCCTTCAGGTATGGGTGCTGACAGACAACCTGAAATCTCCTGCCCTCTGGTTTCTGCTGTGGGGCATACAGTCTCACACAGCCTCAGACTCTCGGTGTCCTGTTCCTGCGCTTCAGCATGGAGGGAGCTCAGTCATAGCTCCCCTCCAGCTCTTTACTTCTCCTATACTGCTTCTCCTCTCGCACGTCCTACAGACACAACTCTGTCTGACTCCTCCACGCTGGTCGGGAGCTGCAGCACCACGTGCCTGCACAGCTCCAGCTCTCCTGCTCTCTCCACTCTCCTCCACTGTCTGCTACCGACTGCTCCTCCTTCAAGCCAGAACATATATCTAGGGCAGCTCCCCTGAAGCTGTGTTCAGTGCTCCCCCTTCTGGCCTGGAATCAGAACATGCTGCATGTATTATGCTACCTGTTAAAGGGATCCTCTTCGCTTCCAGGCATGGCATCACCCTCCCCGAAAGAAAGGCAACACCACTGTAACAACCGGCTTCCTGTCGTGTTACACCAGCATACAGCACTGAAGATTGCAGCAGTTAGATAACTCAGGAGGATCGCACTGGCCACCAACTATATTCTTTCTCTCAGGGTACCACAGGGGGATCTACAACCACTCTGCACACCAACTCTAAAGTGGTTAAAGGAAAAACATTTACCCCTTCAGCTACTCACAATTTCCTCATTCAAAAGTGACAATTAGATGAATTTTTAAACACAAATTCTAAATATTTATATAGGCATTTGAGTTATTTTCTTCCAAGAAATACTCTAAGACACTTTTGAAGCCATTTACTTCTGAGATCAACTGTGCTGCAGGTCGTAACTTTCCTTCCTCTTCAAGAATAGCTGTAGACAGTACTAATAATCTACCTGAAATTTCATAGCAATGTTTTGGATATTATCGTAGGGTTACAGTTCTCTACAGAACTACAAAGCTGTTTTGCATACTATTACTTTACTGCATATTGGTACATTAACAACTCTAGACATAATAGTTATGCCAGTACTGCTGTATAATAATATGCTGACAATATATAGAAGCAATTATATATGCTCAAGGATAAACAAGGATGTATGTTTTCATTTTAAACTCATATAGTATATTTATTGTACACATATTGCACTAGACGCTTTATTGAAACACTTAAAGGCCTTAATTCATTAAAACATTTATTTGGTGCATTTGGATTGTCTTAAAGAAAAAAATTACAATCTACACCTCAAGGATAATGTATGTTTTTTCAAAAAAAATTCTTTCATTTAAATTCTATATGAATATATCTGCCTAAAAGTTAAAGGTCATGCATTGCCTAGAGATTAGTAATTAATAAATAAAGTTGCACTCAGTAATGCTACAGCATGTAAACATGAGATATATGGTATTTGAATTGCATTACTGCTCTAGACAATAGGAAAAAAAGAAGATACTTACCACAAAATTTAGTCAATTCATGCATTCCCAGAAGCCACGACAAGGCGATCTTCTTTGCTGTGAACCTATCCTAATGTATTTCCTCTTCTGGGCTGATAACCTACATTTATATGGGTAGATAGGATCCAGCTGTGAATAAAACCGCCGCGGGTAGATGGGTGATGCGCATGGTCAGAGAGCCTATGAATACAAATCTCAAAAGACTGACCGTCACTTCCAAACAGAAAAAAGAAGTAGTAGCCATCTCCATATATAATCCAAGAAACACAGAACGCACATATAAAGCCGCACAGCTGATATAGTAATCCACAAAGTTTATCACCCGACAGGAATTAAGGGCTATATGTATTATCCACAACAACAGGGGTGCAGCTTCCAGAAGCAAATGCAAAGTCCAAAATAGAAAAATAAGAAAAAAATAGGAGCGCACTTACCCTAGTGTGGTATGCATCATTTTATTGAGACATAAAAAGTGGACAGCAGGGAGGGGCAGGATCTGCCATGGACAACGGCCGTTTCGTGCGTGCTGGCACTTCAACGGGACCCGTTGAAGTGCCAGCACGCACGAAACGGCCGTTGTCCATGGCAGATCCTGCCCCTCCCTGCTGTCCACTTTTTATGTCTCAATAAAATGATGCATACCACACTAGGGTAAGTGCGCTCCTATTTTTTTCTTATTTTGCCATCTCCATATATAACTAACATAACTAACTGATACTTAGCACATAATTGGCCTATTCATGCATGCCCAGCAGCCAAGACAAGGCGATCTTTTTTGCTTGGAACCTAACCTAATTTGAACCCGCTCCTGGGCTGATAACCTATTTTTGTATGGAGATGGCTACTCTTAGTATGTACCTATGCACACCAGTTTTCTGTTTGGAAGTGATGGTCAGTCTTTTAATATTAGTATACATAGGCTCTCTGACTGAGTACTCCACCTATCAGCCCATGGCAGTTTTAATCACAGCAGGATCCTACCTACCCATATAAATGTAGACTATCAACCCAGGAGAGGAATCACATTAGGGTAGGTTCCCACTGAACTGACTGCTAAGGGTTTAAATAGAAATGATCCCCACCCCTAGCTCAAACAGGGAAATAATTGAAGTTAATCACTGAAGAAAGCTGCCGATCAGTAGTGGGGAGGGATTACACAGAGCATGAGGACTACATGGCACGAGACATATAACCACATATCCAAGCCCTTTCCACTTCCTGCTGCTTTCAACTCAAAAATATTTCACGAATCCGTTCATTCCTCAACCATGAATCTGCAAAAACCCTAGTTCATGCCCTCACCATCTCTCGCCTTGACTACTGCAACCTCCTGCTCTGTGGCCTCCCCTCTAACACTCTCGCACCCCTCCAATCTATTCTAAACTCTGCTGCCTGACTAATCCACCTGTCCCCCCGCTATTCCCCGGCCTCTCCCCTCTGTCAATCCCTTCACTGGCTCCCCATTGCCCAGAGACTCCACTACAAAACCCTAACCATGACGTACAAAACCATCCACAACCTGTCTCCTCCATACATCTGTGGCCTCGTCTCCCGGTACTTACCTACCCGCAACCTCCGATCCTCACAAGATCTCTTACTCTACTCCCCTCTTATCTCCTCTTCCCACAATCGTATACAAGATTTCTCTCGCGTATCACCCCTACTCTGGAACCCTCTACCACAACACATTAGACTCTCGCCTACCATCGAAACCTTCAAAAAGAACCTGAAGACCCACCTCTTCAGACAAGCCTACAACCTGCAGTAACCACCGATTGACCAAACCGCTGCACGACCAGCTCTACCCTCACCTACTGTATTCTCACCCATCCCTTGTAGATTGTGAGCCTTCGCGGGCAGGGTCCTCATTCCTCCTGTACCAGTTATGACTTGTATTGTTTAAGATTATTGTACTTGTTTTTATTATGTATACCCCTCCTCACATGTAAAGCGCCATGGAATAAATGGCGCTATAACAATAAATAATAATAATAATCTAGTCCAATAGTGATAATATCCTGCTCATAAAACGCTTATGTTATTGAAACTACAAAAAGCAGTCCAGTAAGTGACACATCACTGGAATCAGGCTATCTGTTTCTACATCATGCTGTCATCAGATTAAATATCACAAATCTGCTGACAGATTTCCTTTAAAAGCTTTTCTGTTGCATACTGCAAATGCCTACTGCCAATCTTGACTGCTTCAAGCCTGCATTGTAGATTCGCCATTCACCCTCCTCCCTGCTGACCTGTTTCCTGCCTTTCATAAATACAGAGGGAGAAGTTCTGAAAAAAAAATGTAAACAGTAATACAGTCAATGCATTTAGTTTTTAGCATATATGTTTGAGATGTGAAAATTACATTGTGAGCCTCACTGTAAACAGGGACTGTTGTGTGTGATGACAATAAAAAGTTGTTGAATATGTTTCCTCTATACAAACAAAAGTAAATAAATACAATGAAAAGCAAAAAAAAGAAATAAAGAAATTGATTAATTACCGTAAGTATTTAGAAAGTCAAAATTTGTTCTAGGATGGTTAGTGGAATTGTGCTGTATTCTAATAATGCCCTGAATGTGTGCTACAAGATACATGTGGTCAATCCTGAGGAAGAAGTAATTTTGTACTTTGAATAAACCACTACCTTTCAATTATTTCACCGGATTATATGCCTCAAGTTCATCAAACAGCATGAAAACCATCTACAAATATCCCTTTATTTGATGTACAACATGTTGGCATCCAGGTGTGTATTATATGTGCTGAATAACATCTAGGGGGCTCGTTGACATCCCACTGATGAACATAGATTGCCTGGTCATCTTCTTGTTGGTTGTACAAAGGCTGCAGACTCTGCTCCAGGGGTATAACTATTTTGATTGCAGGGGTGCCACTTGCATAGGGACCTTGGAGCCTAGAGGGGCCCAAAGGTTTCTCTGGCTCATATGAGAAGATCATTATTGTTAAAGACCTGTAATAGTTGGAGGTCTTATTGGAAATTTTGCATTGTGGCTCATGTGCTTCAAGTTAGTCCTGTTGCCTGCCCTAAGGCTAGGGTCCTGAAACCCTGGACCAGTAGAGCATCCCGAAACCTGTATTTGGACCTGTATCTGTAGCTTTTTGGCCTTGTTGAAAAGGAAATAGGATCTCATGATATAAAAGTGATTGAATTCTATGGCTGTATTCTTTTCTCCTAAATCTTATATGTGGAACCCTGACTCCTTCTAGCCTGAGGATTACCCTTCTGGGACCCTGCTGGTTTCTGCCAAGTCTTTTGCAGCATCTGAAATTGGAGTGTGAATTCTGTACACACCAGCAGTTACATTGTGAGCCTGCTGAGATTCGGCAGTTTCAGCTTCACTTACTACTCCTTGTCTGGAATCCTGTACAAATACTAATCCTCGACTACAAGCTCATCAGTGAGGGTTCAAAAGATCTCTTTACCCCATATGAAAAGACCATTACTATTTAAAACCTGTGCTATTTGGGGGCCCTGTGGAGATTTTGCTCTGGGGCCCACAAAGCTTTAAGTTATACCATTGCTCATCACTACTATTCTTTCCTCTGCTATATTTTTGTGTTATGTTTAATGAACTTTATATCTTTGCCAATTCATAGACTGCCCAAACACCCTGAATTTTGTATTCTTTGGCTGAACCTATTCTGTTTCTGAATTTGTTTCTGAATATAACTTACTCTTTGAAGATTTAACCCTGGAGTCCTTTTTTCAAAATTTAGCTCACTAGCTACTATTACTCTAAGGGCTGAGTCAGACTGCCATATAGCTCGTGCAAGGATCACATCTCACTGCACGGACTGGCCTGGCACCTCTCCTGACCTGAGCAAGACAGTATGATGTATTTCTATGCAGCAGGTCAGGAGAGCTGACAGCCAGTACGAGGTTTACGATGCGATTCTCGCACGAGAAATACGACAGTCTGTCTCTGCCCTAATACAATTTTCGGTATTCTGTACTTTAGCTAGACCATAACATTGTGTATGTACCTGTTGGCAGCAGATTAATCTCTGTACTGTCCAATCATTCAAAAGTGAATATCTATTTATTCAGGAACAAAGATAACACAGCTTACAACTGGTATTTCTTATAGCTTAGGATCTTTGCATCTTGTTTGTCAGTTTGCAAAGTGAAAGTAAAAATGAGCTGCAGCTACACACACAGTGAGCAGAAACATCCTATGTTTGGGGGTTTTTTTGTTTGTTTTTCATTAACAATGCTTTGTTGGCAATATAACACTATTGCTAGAGACAGAAACTCATGTATTATTAAACAGTAGTAAAAACCCCATGTTCCAAATTATTATGCAAATGATATTTTTCTTGGATTTTCCTAAATGGTCGGTGCAAATGACAGTCAGTCTAATAAAAGTCATCACCCGTTAGATTATACATCAAATTTTATTGAAGAAACCTCCCAATGATAACAGTATAATCTTTAAAAATGAATAAAAACTCAAAATGCACAGTTCCAAATTATTAGGCACAGTAGAATTTCTAAATATTTCATATGTTTTAAAGAAATGAAAATGCTCATTTGTGGAATTTGCAGCATTAGGAGGTCACATTCACTGAACAAACAGCTATTTAACTCAAAAACATCCCAACAGGCCAAGTTACATGTTAACATAGGAACCCTTCTTTGATATCACCTTCACAATTCTTGCACCCATTGAACTTGTGAGTTTTTGGAGAGTTTCTGCTTGTATTTCTTTGCATGAAGTCAGAATAGCCTCCCAGAGCTGCTGTTTTGATGTGAACTGTCTCCCACCCTCATAGATCTTTTGCTTGATGATTCTCCAAAGGTTCTCTATAGGGTTGAGGTCAGGGAAAGATGGTGGCGACACCATGAGTTTATCTCCTTTTATGCCCATAGCAGCCAATGACTCAGAGGTATTCTTTGCAGCATGAGATGGTGCATTGTCATGCATGAAGATGATTTTGCTCCTGAAGGCACGTTTCTGCTTTTTATACCATGGAAGAAAGTTGTCAGTCAGAAACTCTATATACTTTGCAGAAGTCATTTTCACACCGTCAGGAACCTTAAAGGGCCCTACTAGCTGTTTCCCCATGATTCCAGCCCAAAACATGACTCCTCCACCTCCTTGCTGACGTTGCAGCCTTGTTGGGACATGGTGGCCATCCACCAACCATCCACTACTCCATCCATCTGGACCATCCAGGGTTGCTCGACACTCATCAGTAAACAAGACTGTTTGAAAATTAGTCTTCATGTATGTCTGGGTCCACTGCAACCGTTTCTGCTTGTGTACACTGTTTAGGGGTGGCCGAATAGTAGGTTTCTGAACCAAAGCAAGCCTTTGAAGGATCCTACACCTTGAGGTTCGAGGGACTCCAGAGGCACCAGCAGCTTCAAATATCTGTTTGCTGGTTTGTAATGGCTTTCTAGAAGCTGCTCTCTTAATCCGATGCCTGGCAGAAACCTTCCTCATTATGCCTTTATCAGCACAAACATGTCTGTGCTCAGATTCAGCCACAAATCTCTTAGGAGTACATTGATCACGCTTAAGTTTTCGGGAAATATCTAATGTTTTCATCCCTTGACCAAGGCATTGCACTATTTGATGCTTTTCGGCAGCAGAGAGATCCTTTTTCTTTCCCATGTGACTTGAAAACTGTGGCCTGCTTAATAATGTGGAACATCATTTTTAAGTAGTTTTCCTTTAATTAGAATCACCAGGAAAAATAATTATCACATGTGTTTAAGATTGATTTCAGTGATCCATTGAGCCCTGAGACACAATACCATCCATGAGTTTATTTGAAAAACAAAACAATTAAATCTTTATGACACTTAAATCCAATTTGCATAATAATTTGGAACACAGTGTAGTAGTTCATGCAATATTTCCAATAATAGGCATTATTCCAACAGTATCCATTATTACTAGAAAAAAATCATGCTCTATTTCTTTAGGGAAAAATGATGGAAACTATATACAGTATAAGCAGAATATCCCTATGGTACATTTACCAAAAGGTGTTTACTTTTGTGGTGGTTGTGGCTGTTCAAAGAACTTCTGACCTAGAAAATGTAGCAGTAAATTAGAATTTGTGACATTAGATGGGTCAGTCATGAAGGCCTGTGCCTCGCCCAAGATAACCTTTCTGGTTGTTTAAAACTATGGGTCAGTAATTTCCAGCTAGGTTTATTTGGCAAGCAAAGTACAATTCTAAGTTGTTTATAAAAGATTAAGATTGGGTGATGGAATAATATGCAATAAGTTTTCTGTCTAGATATGCATGTTGAAAAGCTTTATTGCTGATTTCCTTACATTTCTTTATCAAAAGACGGAAACAAGCAATTGAGAGTCTATCATCGACTTCCTCAACTTCCAATTAAGTATCTATTCTTTTACTAAAACAGCATAATAAGCATTTATCCTGAATAACTGAACAGTGTCATTTATTGCATTGTCTCCTACCCATCAACAAAATTAATTTAAAAAAAAAAATCTCTCTAAAAATTCACAGCAGAATAGCATTGTGAGCTTTCACATAGTTAGTTTTCACATGGTTTTCAGTTAAACATTATTTTTTTGTCCCTGTTGTGTGCCTCCTCACAGGTGTTCACAGAATTGTGCTATGCTTCATTACATGCTGCATAAGGCCTTGACAAGAAGTGGCTGAAATTTTTCTACTACGAATAATGACCCAAACCTGAGGCAAAAGCTAATTGGAGATAGAACGGATATCACAGAGTTACATCAAGACACACAAAGCCTGGTTACTGACACATGTCATATTGGATAGCGTTAAGGTACCTTCACACTAAGCGAGGTCGCTAGCGAGATCGCTGCTGAGTCACAAGTTTCGTGACGCAACAGCGACCTCAGTAGCGATCTCGCTATGTTTGACACGTAGCAGCGACCAGGCCCCTGCTGTGAGATCGCTGGTCGTGTCGGAATGGCCTGGACCTTTTTTTGATCGTTGAGGTCCCGCTGGGTAGCACACATCGCTGTGTTTGACACCTTACCAACGACCTCGTTGACGACTCAGACACCGACACATAGGCGTGCATTTGCGTTGCCTTTTCCGCACCCCTCCGCTCCGATTGGTGGTCGCTACTGCGTTCTGATTGGTGGTCATGCCTTCAACAGAAGGCGACTAGCGCTTCCATCCTTTGATGGCAGGCATAGTTGTAGCAGTAGCTTGAAAATTTAGAATCTCCATTATTATTTTATTCATTTTTCTGTAATCAATCAGGGGAAATAAAGTATTAAATATTAATAAATTAATGGTTTATCCAATAAAAGCAAGTTGGGCAATTAGAAGTCAAGAAAATACAGTAGTTTGAATTTCTGTTTTATGTCTACATCATCAAGCCCACTCATAGATCTATATATCAAACACTTTCTTTAACTTTGAGACAAGGGTTTGTCTGTTGATCCCTCCATTTTGCTAACATGTGAGGTTCCCCTCTAGCTATCAAGTAAGAGCAGTGAGTAATCTGAGCTGGAACCCTCTTTTCATTCAGATTCATAACAGTAAACAATCTACATACATGGTACTTATACAGATCTGGCAAAAATTAAGAGACCACTGGAAAATGTTCAGTTTGTCTGATTTTTATCTTTATAGGTATATTTTTTAATTAAATGTAAATTGTTCTAATTGTTCTTTTATTCTATAAACTCCTGACAACATGTCTCCGAATTTCCAAGCAAAAAAATTTAGCATTTTTTTCTGAAAAAGAAAAATGGTCAAAATTAAAACAAAAAAACAGTGCTTTCAGACCTCAAATAATGCAAAGAAAACAAGTTCATAATCATTTAGAAACAACAATACTAATGTTTTAGCTCAGAAAGAGTTCAGAAATCAATATTTTGTGGAAAAAACATGATTTTTAATCACAGCTTTCATGCGTCTTGGCATGCTTTCCACAAGTCTTTCACACTGCTTCTGGCGCAAAAATTTAAGCATTTCTTCTTTGTTTGATGGCTTGTGACTATCCATAATCCGCTTGATTACATTCCAGAGGTTTTCAACGAGGTTCAAGTCTGGGGATTGGGCTGCCCATGACAGGGTTTTGATGTGATGTTCTCTTAATTTTTGCAAGTGCTGTATATGACAATAGTCATTTTTTTACCAAAAATATTTTGTGTACTGTACCAGGCCAAGCGTTTTTTAAAAATGATAACCCACCATAGTTTTACACAAAGCATGTTAAACTGTAGGCATGAAACATTGAATCCATAAAAATGTTTGAAAGGTTTTTTGTGAGTTTAATATACCAGTAAAATAAGATCTAAATAATGTTATAAAGAAATAAGCTTTTATCACAAAAATGTATATTAAAAATGTTTAAAACAGTAAAGCACCACAGATAGAAAATGGTGGGTGATCCTGGAAACCAACAATAATGTGGACATATTCTGTTAATTATATTGTAAAGTACGACAGAAATATTACAATGTAGCACATCAATGGATGCAAGAAAACAGTAGCATATAAATTACAATGTATATTAAAAATGTATACCTATATGGTCAATCTATATCATTTGCAGCAAAATGGATTATCAGTAAACAAATGCAACCAGCATGTGCAGTAAAAAATGAATATATAATGAATATACATAGTGTTAGTCAAGCATACCAGCCTAAGTAAATAGTTGCATACGTGTCAGACCATGTGGTAAAGCTGAGTAATATTACCTGCTGGAAGGAGGTTATCCAGGCACCTACCACAGCCGACGCGCATTTCGCAATGGACGAAGCATTTTATTGTAAAACGCGTGTCAGGTGTAGTAAGTGCCAGGATAACCTCCTTCTATCAGGTAATATTACTCAGATTTACCATATGGTCTGAAACATATGCAGTTATTTACTTAGGCTGGTGTGTTTGATTAACAGTATGTATATTCATTTTTCTACTGAATTTGCTGCTTGCATATGTTTACTGATAAATCAGTTTACTGCTATGATATGGATTTAAAATATATGTATTATTAATATACATTGTAATTTATATAACACTGTTTTCTTCCATACATTGATGTGCTACATTGTAATATTTCTGTCATACTTTACAATATGTCCACACTAATGTTGGTTTCCAGGATCACCCACCTTTTTCTATCTGCTTTACTGTTTTAAACATTTTTAATATATATTTTTGTGAATAAAGCTTATCTCTTTGTAACATTCTATAGATCTTGTTTTAGGATTTGGTATATTTTTGACACTAACTATATAGGCGTATTTATACCAGAGGAATGTAACAAGAACCACGTTTCAGTGTATGGATGAATCATTAAATCCATAAACATTTTTTCAAGTTTATTTTATTTTAAATTTCACCAAAATGTAACAGAAAGCACATAATACTGTATGGATCAGTGTTAGGTGTCGAGTTCCCACCTCTGCACAGGGGGAATCTCGAATCATCTCCGCTGCAGTCTCCCATTCTTCTCCAGCCACAGTAGAGTCTGCTCAGCGGAGACGTTGGTCCCAGCGTCTAGCTCAGGCTAATACTGGACGACTGGTTACTACTGCCCTTCCAGGCTCTGTTCTTGTAGCCAGCAATGTTCTGCAGCGAGCAGGTCTTTCTGGGACTAAGTCCAGATTTTCCCTTTCTGAGCATGCCCACGGGATGACCTCCCATTGGAGGTCGTGGGTCACATGCTTAGGTACTGCAGCTAATCCCATTGGTCCTCTAGGAAGGTCCTAAAGGTGTTCTTCTGCTGTGGCAGACTCCCATTGGTCCTTCTCGGAAGGTCTTGTACTTGCTGCAGCTATAAAAGGTTTGCATGGCCGCACGGCCATGCGTATACAATTGTTATCGTGTGTGTGTTGATGAGTGCAAGTCGTTCCTTAAAAAACCCATCCCTTGTGTATGACTGTTCGCGTAAGGTGTATGGCTGCAATCTAGCGCCCGGCTGAACTCACAGCTTTATCACACGAAACAGCGTTTAACTGCTGTGACCGCCAGTGCAGCGCCGTGCGCTATTAGAGCGTTTACCTTACCCAAGTCTGGGTGGTTAGTGGCATCCGCTAGTGTGGCACAGCATGCACTTCTGTGCATATTAGTTACCTCTGATACCCCAATTGTGGTGTCGATCGCAAGAGGTCTACACTAACTCTAATCCTGTGTCCTGGGATAGAGTTCTGTGGTTCCTTGCTTGCGCTCTCTGTGCGGTACCGCGACCCTGTGACTTAACAGGGATCGCTTTCTTCATACAGGGTGAAGTTAACCCATGTGTGTATCCTCATTGTACCACCATATAGTCCGTCATTACTTAGCAGCAGGTTCCATCTCTGCACGGTGGACCCCGGGCTGCGAACGCACCTTATTATATCTATTTAATTATTTGGTGCGTTCTGCTAGCCCTAACAATCAGTAGTTGAATCAATAAAAAAAAATTCAATTTTTTTTGTTTTAGATAAAAACGAAATGTAACAGAAAATGAGTAAAACTGTATGTATGAGTAATTGAATCCAGACAAATTTCTCACAGCTTTTTTGAAGCGTTATATATACCACTGAAATGTACCCAAGAACATGTAATGCTCTATGGATCATCAATATAATACAAACAAATTTTTGAATAATTCTTTTGATTGTTATATAGCACTGAAATGTACCCAAGAACACATAATACTGTGTGGATGAACAATATAATGCCAATAAATTTATGAACAATTTTTTTGAGGGTAATATAGCAACGAAATGTACTCAAGAATATCTAAAACTCTATGAATGAGCAATATAATACCGATATATTTTTAACTATTTTTGGGGAGGTTATATACCACTGAAATGTACCCAAGAAGACATAATACTCTATTTGTGAGCAATATAATACCAATACATTTTTGAACAATTTTTTGAGGGTTATATACCACTGAAATGTACCCAAGAACACGTAACACTGTGTGGATGAACAATATAATACCAATAAATTTATGAATCATTTTTTGAGGGTTATATAGCAACAAAATGTACTCAAGAAAAGCTAAAACTCTATGGATGAGCAATATAATAATGATATTTTTTGTAACTATTTTTTTTCAGGTTAGATACCACCGAAATGTACCCAAGAACATGTAATACTGTATGTATAAGCAACATAATACCCATACATTTATGAACAATTTTTGGGAGGATTAGATACTACCAAAATGGACCCAAGAAAATGTAATTCTGTATGGATGGGCAGTATAATTCCAATACATTTTTTAACAATTTTTGGAGGATTAGATACTACCAAAATGTACCCAAAAAGATGTAATACCCTATGCATGAGCAATATAATACCAATACATTTTTGAACAATTTTTGGCAGGTTTAGATAACACCGAAATCTACCCAAGAAGACGTAATACTCTATGGATGAGCAAGATAATACTGAAATGTACGCAAAGGTTGTTTGGAGGGTTAGATATCACAGAGATTTACCCAAGATCACAAAATAGTGTATGGGTGAGAAATTTAACCCAGCCAAATTTTTTTACACTTTTTTTGAGTTTTACATACCATTGTAATGTACTAATAACCACGTAAAACTGTGTGGATGACTAATTGAATGCAGAAATAACTTTGAAATATAAATATTTTGAAAGTGCAGTTTCTGCGATTCTACACTCATAAAGGCTTTGCAGAAAGTACAAAGCCAGGAAAGAATTACAAGGAGGGTCATCTATGGACCACTGAAAGGCAACAACTGGCAGGCATTACTCAAATATATCTAAAGTGTAGTGGTTGTACTCCTGCACTCATAAAGGCTTCACACAAAGTGCAAAGCCAGTAAAAAATTATAAGGAGGGTAATACAGTAACCCTTTTCAGGTGTCCTCTTCTTCTTCTCCTTCCTCTGGAGGCTTGGGGGACTGTCTCCACCTGCTTCATGGAGCCTGATTCCCAGGTGGCTCTTTCAAGGAGTAGTAGTAAACCTGTCTCATGCCACCTCAAGGAGCCTCTCCAAGGTCCATTAAGTCCTCAAGAAGGGTTGATCCTTCTCCCTTCCAATGCAGACCAGCAATGTTGCCCTTCAATTTTAAAGGACGAGACCCAGGTTCCAGCCATCAACTTTTGCAGCGTTCGAGGCAAATTTTCCTTCTCTACTGATTGATGGTTGAACGATATGTGATGGCAGATCCCAAACTGTTCAATGGAACCCCTTCTCTACTGAGAGTCGTAAGGAACTACCACCCACCGATAACATTTCTCCAGCTCTGATCCTGTCTTGCCTCCTTGTCTCTTCCAACCAGCTTAGGCCCCACAGTCAGCTCACCAGTTCCTGGATCCTGGCTCTCCCATTCGCAAGAACCCCAGTGGTGAAGGATGCGGCCTGGGTTCAGGCCATGGTGGTTCTGGGTAATCAACTGGATCCAAACCACAGGCTTCTGCCACCTCTGTTGTTGTGCCAGCTTTCTCTGGATCCAATATTTATCTGGTCACTTCCATGAGAGTCTCATGTGATTCTGCCATCTTTGTATGGATGACTAATTAAATTAACCAAAAAAAAATTAACACTTTTTTGGAGTGTTATATACCAAAGAAATGTAGCCAGACTACAGAATACTGTATGGCTGAGAAATTTAATCCAGAAAAATTTAAAATGCTTTTTTGCTGTGATAGATATCACGGTAATGTATCCCAGACCACAGAATACTGTATGGGTAAGTAATTGAACCCAGAAACAAATGTAAATGCATTTTTGTAGTGTTAGATATTACATAAATATACACCATGCTATAGAATACATTATGTCTGAAAAAGTTAAACCAGCAAAATTTGTTATGCTTTTTTTGAGCGTTATGTATATAAAAAAAAAGTATTCTCAACCATGGAATATTGTATGGATGAGAAATTTATCCCAACAAAATTTTTAAATATTTTTTCGAGTGTTATATATCACAAAATTAACCACTAATTATTCCAGCTAATTTTGCACTCCCAAAGTCAAATGGTGCTCCTTCCCTACTTTTTTCATTTTCAAAGCTCAATGTTATAAACTTCTGTGAAGTACCTGATGGTTCAAGGTGCTCACCACACATCTAGATAAGTTCCTTGACGGGTCTACTTTCTAAAATGATGTCACTTGTGGTGTCACTTGCCCAAACAGTAGTTTTCTTCAACATATTAGAAATCGGCGTACTCAGGAGAAATTGAACAACAAATTTTACTAATTTTGCGCAATTGCTCCTGTTACCCTAGAAAAAATGCAAAATTTGGGGCTAATAAATATTTTGGTGGGAAAAAAATGATTATTTTCACAGCTCAATGTTATAAACTTCTGTAAAGCACCTGGTGTTTCAAGGTGCACACCACACATCTAGATAAGCTCCTTCAGGGGTCTAGTTTCCAAAATGGTGTCACTTGTGTGGGGTTAACACTGTTTAGGCACATCAGATGCTTTCCAAATTCAACATGGCATCCGCTAATTATTTTAGCAAATTTTGCATTCAAAAAGTCAAATAGTGTTCTTTCCCTTCCAAGCTATGCCGTGTACCCAAACCGTAGTTTTTTCCCCCACATAAAAAGTATCACCGTACTCAAAAGAAATTGCACAACAAATTGTTTGGTGCAATTATTACTGTTACCCTTGAGAAAATGGGAAATGGCAAATGGCAAAATTAGTGGGAAAAATGTGATATTTTTATTTTTACAGCTCAATGTTATATACTTCTGTGTAGAACTTGGGGATTCAAGGTATTCTCCACATAGCTACATAAGTTCTGTGAGGGATCTAGTTTCTAAAGTGGTGTCACTTTTGGGTGGCACATCAGGGGCGCTCCAAGCGTGACACATCATTCATTAATTATTCCAGCAAATTTTACCTTTAAAAATTCAAATGGTGATCCTTACCTTCCGAGCCCGGCCATGCACCCAAACAGTAACTTTCCCACCAAATATGAGGTCCCCTAATGCAGTAGCTAAAAATTTACTAGAAGCAAGCATTTTCTTTTTTTTGCAAAAGAATAACGGACATCACTAAGATTGTGATGTATGTTCCCCTAATGTACCAGCTAAAAATTTACTCAGTGCCAACAATTCTTTGTTTGCAAAAGAAAAATGGTTGTCACTAACAATGCGACTTTATCTCCCTTAATGCACTAGCTAAGAAATTACAGGATGATAACAATTCTTTGGGGGTTTTTTGCAAAAGAAAAACACTAAATCCCTACCTATATAGCTACTCTGTGTGATTATTTTTTTTCTAAAATAAAATCGGATATCACCAATAGTGTGATGTACACAACTCTGATACGCTACTTCACTACCTGTAGAACTACTCTGTACTAACTAATATTATCTTTTTTTTCTAAAACAAAGTTGGACGTCACTAACAGTGTGACGTCTGCTTTTCTAATGCGCTACCACCCTACACTGCTAACTACTATTACTTTTTTCTAAAAAAAAAAAAAGAAATTGGACATCACTTACACTGCGACGTCCGCTACTCTTGCTAAAAAAAGAAGTCCGTTGGCACAGTCTCTAATAAGCAGCAATACTAGTCAGAGTGCTGCGGCCTCGGGAAGAGCACGAATGTTCAGGGCACATGGTAAAAGTGCAAAAAAGTGAGCAAAAAATACAACTGGGAGAGGGGAAGATTGGTGGTGGTGGTGGATGGGGTAGTGAGAGGGATAAGAAAAGGGATTAGGGAACTGCTGTTGCTGCTGTGATCACAGGTCTGTCACACAGCAACCAGTGGAGCGCCCGCTTAGGACCCTGGGGATCTCGGGCCGGGTCCGGTGGTTGTTAAAGGGGTGGTCACGATGGCAGCAATCCAGTCCGTGGCCCTGAGTGTCCAAGTAAAAGGGAAGGTCTTTAAAGGGATTATTTGGAATAAAGAATGTTTATGATGCCACATGTTGTATTCGGTCAGGGATTACCGATGCTGCTTAAAGGGGTCCACTGGGAATGATGGTACTGCAGCAGGGATGGTATAGCTTCCCACAGGTGAAGCTGAATCCCCAGGGCTCCTGGTGTAATAGGCAGAGATGGTCTTGTTCCAGAAAGAATCAGAGGACACAAGGTTGCAGTCTCTTTACATTTCACTGGTGGTTTTCGGCCACAGTTCAGGGTACCAGTAACAGGTGATGGTGAGGTCCTGTCAGCCTGGAAGCGATTATGGATGCCCCTTACAGCTGAGGTTGGAAGCCTTCCTTATTGCGCTGTAAGGCGAGTCCCTTACTGCCTATGGCTCCACACAAGGTCCTCTCTCTGTCCTAAGACAGTACCCGCATGGCAGGCAACGCAAGCCTTTTTACAGGTGTCTCTAATTATGACTCCGAGCTCTAGAGCTCTATATTTTGCTGTGCCTTCAGGTATGGGTGCTGACAGACAACCTGAAATCTCCTGCCCTCTGGTTTCTGCTGTGGGGCATACAGTCTCACACAGCCTCAGACTCTCGGTGTCCTGTTCCTGCGCTTCAGCATGGAGGGAGCTCAGTCATAGCTCCCCTCCAGCTCTTTACTTCTCCTATACTGCTTCTCCTCTCGCACGTCCTACAGACACAACTCTGTCTGACTCCTCCACGCTGGTCGGGAGCTGCAGCACCACGTGCCTGCACAGCTCCAGCTCTCCTGCTCTCTCCACTCTCCTCCACTGTCTGCTACCGACTACTCCTCCTTCAAGCCAGAACATATATCTAGGGCAGCTCCCCTGAAGCTGTGTTCAGTGCTCCCCCTTCTGGCCTGGAATCAGAACATGCTGCATGTATTATGCTACCTGTTAAAGGGATCCTCTTCGCTTCCAGGCATGGCATCACCCTCCCCGAAAGAAAGGCAACACCACTGTAACAACCGGCTTCCTGTCGTGTTACACCAGCATACAGCACTGAAGATTGCAGCAGTTAGATAACTCAGGAGGATCGCACTGGCCACCAACTATATTCTTTCTCTCAGGGTACCACAGGGGGATCTACAACCACTCTGCACACCAACTCTGAAGTGGTTAAAGGAAAAACATTTACCCCTTCAGCTACTCACAATTTCCTCATTCAAAAGTGACAATTAGATGAATTTTTAAACACAAATTCTAAATATTTATATAGGCATTTGAGTTATTTTCTTCCAAGAAATACTCTAAGACACTTTTGAAGCCATTTACTTCTGAGATCAACTGTGCTGCAGGTCGTAACTTTCCTTCCTCTTCAAGAATAGCTGTAGACAGTAGTAATAATCTACCTGAAATTTCATAGCAATGTTTTAGTCCTACTGGATATTATCGTAGGGTTACAGTTCTCTACAGAACTACAAAGCTGTTTTGCATACTATTACTTTACTGCATATTGGTACATTAACAACTCTAGACATAATAGTTATGCCAGTACTGCTGTATAATAATATGCTGACAATATATAGAAGCAATTATATATGCTCAAGGATAAACAAGGATGTATGTTTTCATTTTAAACTCATATAGTATATTTATTGTACACATATTGCACTAGACGCTTTATTGAAACACTTAAAGGCCTTAATTCATTAAAACATTTATTTGGTGCATTTGGATTGTCTTAAAGAAAAAAATTACAATCTACACCTCAAGGATAATGTATGTTTTTTCAAAAAAAATTCTTTCATTTAAATTCTATATGAATATATCTGCCTAAAAGTTAAAGGTCATGCATTGCCTAGAGATTAGTAATTAATAAATAAAGTTGCACTCAGTAATGCTACAGCATGTAAACATGAGATATATGGTATTTGAATTGCATTACTGCTCTAGACAATAGGAAAAAAAGAAGATACTTACCACAAAATTTAGTCAATTCATGCATTCCCAGAAGCCACGACAAGGCGATCTTCTTTGCTGTGAACCTATCCTAATGTATTTCCTCTTCTGGGCTGATAACCTACATTTATATGGGTAGATAGGATCCAGCTGTGAATAAAACCGCCGCGGGTAGATGGGTGATGCGCATGGTCAGAGAGCCTATGAATACAAATCTCAAAAGACTGACCGTCACTTCCAAACAGAAAAAAGAAGTAGTAGCCATCTCCATATATAATCCAAGAAACACAGAACGCACATATAAAGCCGCACAGCTGATATAGTAATCCACAAAGTTTATCACCCGACAGGAATTAAGGGCTATATGTATTATCCACAACAACAGGGGTGCAGCTTCCAGAAGCAAATGCAAAGTCCAAAATAGAAAAATAAGAAAAAAATAGGAGCGCACTTACCCTAGTGTGGTATGCATCATTTTATTGAGACATAAAAAGTGGACAGCAGGGAGGGGCAGGATCTGCCATGGACAACGGCCGTTTCGTGCGTGCTGGCACTTCAACGGGACCCGTTGAAGTGCCAGCACGCACGAAACGGCCGTTGTCCATGGCAGATCCTGCCCCTCCCTGCTGTCCACTTTTTATGTCTCAATAAAATGATGCATACCACACTAGGGTAAGTGCGCTCCTATTTTTTTCTTATTTTGCCATCTCCATATATAACTAACATAACTAACTGATACTTAGCACATAATTGGCCTATTCATGCATGCCCAGCAGCC
This sequence comes from Ranitomeya imitator, assembly GCF_032444005.1. Taxonomy (NCBI): domain Eukaryota; kingdom Metazoa; phylum Chordata; class Amphibia; order Anura; family Dendrobatidae; genus Ranitomeya; species Ranitomeya imitator. The sequence goes on from NC_091287.1 coordinate 439,186,167, forward strand.
AAGACAAGGCGATCTTTTTTGCTTGGAACCTAACCTAATTTGAACCCGCTCCTGGGCTGATAACCTATTTTTGTATGGAGATGGCTACTCTTAGTATGTACCTATGCACACCAGTTTTCTGTTTGGAAGTGATGGTCAGTCTTTTAATATTAGTATACATAGGCTCTCTGACTGAGTACTCCACCTATCAGCCCATGGCAGTTTTAATCACAGCAGGATCCTACCTACCCATATAAATGTAGACTATCAACCCAGGAGAGGAATCACATTAGGGTAGGTTCCCACTGAACTGACTGCTAAGGGTTTAAATAGAAATGATCCCCACCCCTAGCTCAAACAGGGAAATAATTGAAGTTAATCACTGAAGAAAGCTGCCGATCAGTAGTGGGGAGGGATTACACAGAGCATGAGGACTACATGGCACGAGACATATAACCACATATCCAAGCCCTTTCCACTTCCTGCTGCTTTCAACTCAAAAATATTTCACGAATCCGTTCATTCCTCAACCATGAATCTGCAAAAACCCTAGTTCATGCCCTCACCATCTCTCGCCTTGACTACTGCAACCTCCTGCTCTGTGGCCTCCCCTCTAACACTCTCGCACCCCTCCAATCTATTCTAAACTCTGCTGCCTGACTAATCCACCTGTCCCCCCGCTATTCCCCGGCCTCTCCCCTCTGTCAATCCCTTCACTGGCTCCCCATTGCCCAGAGACTCCACTACAAAACCCTAACCATGACGTACAAAACCATCCACAACCTGTCTCCTCCATACATCTGTGGCCTCGTCTCCCGGTACTTACCTACCCGCAACCTCCGATCCTCACAAGATCTCTTACTCTACTCCCCTCTTATCTCCTCTTCCCACAATCGTATACAAGATTTCTCTCGCGTATCACCCCTACTCTGGAACCCTCTACCACAACACATTAGACTCTCGCCTACCATCGAAACCTTCAAAAAGAACCTGAAGACCCACCTCTTCAGACAAGCCTACAACCTGCAGTAACCACCGATTGACCAAACCGCTGCACGACCAGCTCTACCCTCACCTACTGTATTCTCACCCATCCCTTGTAGATTGTGAGCCTTCGCGGGCAGGGTCCTCATTCCTCCTGTACCAGTTATGACTTGTATTGTTTAAGATTATTGTACTTGTTTTTATTATGTATACCCCTCCTCACATGTAAAGCGCCATGGAATAAATGGCGCTATAACAATAAATAATAATAATAATAATAATCTAGTCCAATAGTGATAATATCCTGCTCATAAAACGCTTATGTTATTGAAACTACAAAAAGCAGTCCAGTAAGTGACACATCACTGGAATCAGGCTATCTGTTTCTACATCATGCTGTCATCAGATTAAATATCACAAATCTGCTGACAGATTTCCTTTAAAAGCTTTTCTGTTGCATACTGCAAATGCCTACTGCCAATCTTGACTGCTTCAAGCCTGCATTGTAGATTCGCCATTCACCCTCCTCCCTGCTGACCTGTTTCCTGCCTTTCATAAATACAGAGGGAGAAGTTCTGAAAAAAAAATGTAAACAGTAATACAGTCAATGCATTTAGTTTTTAGCATATATGTTTGAGATGTGAAAATTACATTGTGAGCCTCACTGTAAACAGGGACTGTTGTGTGTGATGACAATAAAAAGTTGTTGAATATGTTTCCTCTATACAAACAAAAGTAAATAAATACAATGAAAAGCAAAAAAAAGAAATAAAGAAATTGATTAATTACCGTAAGTATTTAGAAAGTCAAAATTTGTTCTAGGATGGTTAGTGGAATTGTGCTGTATTCTAATAATGCCCTGAATGTGTGCTACAAGATACATGTGGTCAATCCTGAGGAAGAAGTAATTTTGTACTTTGAATAAACCACTACCTTTCAATTATTTCACCGGATTATATGCCTCAAGTTCATCAAACAGCATGAAAACCATCTACAAATATCCCTTTATTTGATGTACAACATGTTGGCATCCAGGTGTGTATTATATGTGCTGAATAACATCTAGGGGGCTCGTTGACATCCCACTGATGAACATAGATTGCCTGGTCATCTTCTTGTTGGTTGTACAAAGGCTGCAGACTCTGCTCCAGGGGTATAACTATTTTGATTGCAGGGGTGCCACTTGCATAGGGACCTTGGAGCCTAGAGGGGCCCAAAGGTTTCTCTGGCTCATATGAGAAGATCATTATTGTTAAAGACCTGTAATAGTTGGAGGTCTTATTGGAAATTTTGCATTGTGGCTCATGTGCTTCAAGTTAGTCCTGTTGCCTGCCCTAAGGCTAGGGTCCTGAAACCCTGGACCAGTAGAGCATCCCGAAACCTGTATTTGGACCTGTATCTGTAGCTTTTTGGCCTTGTTGAAAAGGAAATAGGATCTCATGATATAAAAGTGATTGAATTCTATGGCTGTATTCTTTTCTCCTAAATCTTATATGTGGAACCCTGACTCCTTCTAGCCTGAGGATTACCCTTCTGGGACCCTGCTGGTTTCTGCCAAGTCTTTTGCAGCATCTGAAATTGGAGTGTGAATTCTGTACACACCAGCAGTTACATTGTGAGCCTGCTGAGATTCGGCAGTTTCAGCTTCACTTACTACTCCTTGTCTGGAATCCTGTACAAATACTAATCCTCGACTACAAGCTCATCAGTGAGGGTTCAAAAGATCTCTTTACCCCATATGAAAAGACCATTACTATTTAAAACCTGTGCTATTTGGGGGCCCTGTGGAGATTTTGCTCTGGGGCCCACAAAGCTTTAAGTTATACCATTGCTCATCACTACTATTCTTTCCTCTGCTATATTTTTGTGTTATGTTTAATGAACTTTATATCTTTGCCAATTCATAGACTGCCCAAACACCCTGAATTTTGTATTCTTTGGCTGAACCTATTCTGTTTCTGAATTTGTTTCTGAATATAACTTACTCTTTGAAGATTTAACCCTGGAGTCCTTTTTTCAAAATTTAGCTCACTAGCTACTATTACTCTAAGGGCTGAGTCAGACTGCCATATAGCTCGTGCAAGGATCACATCTCACTGCACGGACTGGCCTGGCACCTCTCCTGACCTGAGCAAGACAGTATGATGTATTTCTATGCAGCAGGTCAGGAGAGCTGACAGCCAGTACGAGGTTTACGATGCGATTCTCGCACGAGAAATACGACAGTCTGTCTCTGCCCTAATACAATTTTCGGTATTCTGTACTTTAGCTAGACCATAACATTGTGTATGTACCTGTTGGCAGCAGATTAATCTCTGTACTGTCCAATCATTCAAAAGTGAATATCTATTTATTCAGGAACAAAGATAACACAGCTTACAACTGGTATTTCTTATAGCTTAGGATCTTTGCATCTTGTTTGTCAGTTTGCAAAGTGAAAGTAAAAATGAGCTGCAGCTACACACACAGTGAGCAGAAACATCCTATGTTTGGGGGTTTTTTTGTTTGTTTTTCATTAACAATGCTTTGTTGGCAATATAACACTATTGCTAGAGACAGAAACTCATGTATTATTAAACAGTAGTAAAAACCCCATGTTCCAAATTATTATGCAAATGATATTTTTCTTGGATTTTCCTAAATGGTCGGTGCAAATGACAGTCAGTCTAATAAAAGTCATCACCCGTTAGATTATACATCAAATTTTATTGAAGAAACCTCCCAATGATAACAGTATAATCTTTAAAAATGAATAAAAACTCAAAATGCACAGTTCCAAATTATTAGGCACAGTAGAATTTCTAAATATTTCATATGTTTTAAAGAAATGAAAATGCTCATTTGTGGAATTTGCAGCATTAGGAGGTCACATTCACTGAACAAACAGCTATTTAACTCAAAAACATCCCAACAGGCCAAGTTACATGTTAACATAGGAACCCTTCTTTGATATCACCTTCACAATTCTTGCACCCATTGAACTTGTGAGTTTTTGGAGAGTTTCTGCTTGTATTTCTTTGCATGAAGTCAGAATAGCCTCCCAGAGCTGCTGTTTTGATGTGAACTGTCTCCCACCCTCATAGATCTTTTGCTTGATGATTCTCCAAAGGTTCTCTATAGGGTTGAGGTCAGGGAAAGATGGTGGCGACACCATGAGTTTATCTCCTTTTATGCCCATAGCAGCCAATGACTCAGAGGTATTCTTTGCAGCATGAGATGGTGCATTGTCATGCATGAAGATGATTTTGCTCCTGAAGGCACGTTTCTGCTTTTTATACCATGGAAGAAAGTTGTCAGTCAGAAACTCTATATACTTTGCAGAAGTCATTTTCACACCGTCAGGAACCTTAAAGGGCCCTACTAGCTGTTTCCCCATGATTCCAGCCCAAAACATGACTCCTCCACCTCCTTGCTGACGTTGCAGCCTTGTTGGGACATGGTGGCCATCCACCAACCATCCACTACTCCATCCATCTGGACCATCCAGGGTTGCTCGACACTCATCAGTAAACAAGACTGTTTGAAAATTAGTCTTCATGTATGTCTGGGTCCACTGCAACCGTTTCTGCTTGTGTACACTGTTTAGGGGTGGCCGAATAGTAGGTTTCTGAACCAAAGCAAGCCTTTGAAGGATCCTACACCTTGAGGTTCGAGGGACTCCAGAGGCACCAGCAGCTTCAAATATCTGTTTGCTGGTTTGTAATGGCTTTCTAGAAGCTGCTCTCTTAATCCGATGCCTGGCAGAAACCTTCCTCATTATGCCTTTATCAGCACAAACATGTCTGTGCTCAGATTCAGCCACAAATCTCTTAGGAGTACATTGATCACGCTTAAGTTTTCGGGAAATATCTAATGTTTTCATCCCTTGACCAAGGCATTGCACTATTTGATGCTTTTCGGCAGCAGAGAGATCCTTTTTCTTTCCCATGTGACTTGAAAACTGTGGCCTGCTTAATAATGTGGAACATCATTTTTAAGTAGTTTTCCTTTAATTAGAATCACCAGGAAAAATAATTATCACATGTGTTTAAGATTGATTTCAGTGATCCATTGAGCCCTGAGACACAATACCATCCATGAGTTTATTTGAAAAACAAAACAATTAAATCTTTATGACACTTAAATCCAATTTGCATAATAATTTGGAACACAGTGTAGTAGTTCATGCAATATTTCCAATAATAGGCATTATTCCAACAGTATCCATTATTACTAGAAAAAAATCATGCTCTATTTCTTTAGGGAAAAATGATGGAAACTATATACAGTATAAGCAGAATATCCCTATGGTACATTTACCAAAAGGTGTTTACTTTTGTGGTGGTTGTGGCTGTTCAAAGAACTTCTGACCTAGAAAATGTAGCAGTAAATTAGAATTTGTGACATTAGATGGGTCAGTCATGAAGGCCTGTGCCTCGCCCAAGATAACCTTTCTGGTTGTTTAAAACTATGGGTCAGTAATTTCCAGCTAGGTTTATTTGGCAAGCAAAGTACAATTCTAAGTTGTTTATAAAAGATTAAGATTGGGTGATGGAATAATATGCAATAAGTTTTCTGTCTAGATATGCATGTTGAAAAGCTTTATTGCTGATTTCCTTACATTTCTTTATCAAAAGACGGAAACAAGCAATTGAGAGTCTATCATCGACTTCCTCAACTTCCAATTAAGTATCTATTCTTTTACTAAAACAGCATAATAAGCATTTATCCTGAATAACTGAACAGTGTCATTTATTGCATTGTCTCCTACCCATCAACAAAATTAATTTAAAAAAAAAAATCTCTCTAAAAATTCACAGCAGAATAGCATTGTGAGCTTTCACATAGTTAGTTTTCACATGGTTTTCAGTTAAACATTATTTTTTTGTCCCTGTTGTGTGCCTCCTCACAGGTGTTCACAGAATTGTGCTATGCTTCATTACATGCTGCATAAGGCCTTGACAAGAAGTGGCTGAAATTTTTCTACTACGAATAATGACCCAAACCTGAGGCAAAAGCTAATTGGAGATAGAACGGATATCACAGAGTTACATCAAGACACACAAAGCCTGGTTACTGACACATGTCATATTGGATAGCGTTAAGGTACCTTCACACTAAGCGAGGTCGCTAGCGAGATCGCTGCTGAGTCACAAGTTTCGTGACGCAACAGCGACCTCAGTAGCGATCTCGCTATGTTTGACACGTAGCAGCGACCAGGCCCCTGCTGTGAGATCGCTGGTCGTGTCGGAATGGCCTGGACCTTTTTTTGATCGTTGAGGTCCCGCTGGGTAGCACACATCGCTGTGTTTGACACCTTACCAACGACCTCGTTGACGACTCAGACACCGACACATAGGCGTGCATTTGCGTTGCCTTTTCCGCACCCCTCCGCTCCGATTGGTGGTCGCTACTGCGTTCTGATTGGTGGTCATGCCTTCAACAGAAGGCGACTAGCGCTTCCATCCTTTGATGGCAGGCATAGTTGTAGCAGTAGCTTGAAAATTTAGAATCTCCATTATTATTTTATTCATTTTTCTGTAATCAATCAGGGGAAATAAAGTATTAAATATTAATAAATTAATGGTTTATCCAATAAAAGCAAGTTGGGCAATTAGAAGTCAAGAAAATACAGTAGTTTGAATTTCTGTTTTATGTCTACATCATCAAGCCCACTCATAGATCTATATATCAAACACTTTCTTTAACTTTGAGACAAGGGTTTGTCTGTTGATCCCTCCATTTTGCTAACATGTGAGGTTCCCCTCTAGCTATCAAGTAAGAGCAGTGAGTAATCTGAGCTGGAACCCTCTTTTCATTCAGATTCATAACAGTAAACAATCTACATACATGGTACTTATACAGATCTGGCAAAAATTAAGAGACCACTGGAAAATGTTCAGTTTGTCTGATTTTTATCTTTATAGGTATATTTTTTAATTAAATGTAAATTGTTCTAATTGTTCTTTTATTCTATAAACTCCTGACAACATGTCTCCGAATTTCCAAGCAAAAAAATTTAGCATTTTTTTCTGAAAAAGAAAAATGGTCAAAATTAAAACAAAAAAACAGTGCTTTCAGACCTCAAATAATGCAAAGAAAACAAGTTCATAATCATTTAGAAACAACAATACTAATGTTTTAGCTCAGAAAGAGTTCAGAAATCAATATTTTGTGGAAAAAACATGATTTTTAATCACAGCTTTCATGCGTCTTGGCATGCTTTCCACAAGTCTTTCACACTGCTTCTGGCGCAAAAATTTAAGCATTTCTTCTTTGTTTGATGGCTTGTGACTATCCATAATCCGCTTGATTACATTCCAGAGGTTTTCAACGAGGTTCAAGTCTGGGGATTGGGCTGCCCATGACAGGGTTTTGATGTGATGTTCTCTTAATTTTTGCAAGTGCTGTATATGACAATAGTCATTTTTTTACCAAAAATATTTTGTGTACTGTACCAGGCCAAGCGTTTTTTAAAAATGATAACCCACCATAGTTTTACACAAAGCATGTTAAACTGTAGGCATGAAACATTGAATCCATAAAAATGTTTGAAAGGTTTTTTGTGAGTTTAATATACCAGTAAAATAAGATCTAAATAATGTTATAAAGAAATAAGCTTTTATCACAAAAATGTATATTAAAAATGTTTAAAACAGTAAAGCACCACAGATAGAAAATGGTGGGTGATCCTGGAAACCAACAATAATGTGGACATATTCTGTTAATTATATTGTAAAGTACGACAGAAATATTACAATGTAGCACATCAATGGATGCAAGAAAACAGTAGCATATAAATTACAATGTATATTAAAAATGTATACCTATATGGTCAATCTATATCATTTGCAGCAAAATGGATTATCAGTAAACAAATGCAACCAGCATGTGCAGTAAAAAATGAATATATAATGAATATACATAGTGTTAGTCAAGCATACCAGCCTAAGTAAATAGTTGCATACGTGTCAGACCATGTGGTAAAGCTGAGTAATATTACCTGCTGGAAGGAGGTTATCCAGGCACCTACCACAGCCGACGCGCATTTCGCAATGGACGAAGCATTTTATTGTAAAACGCGTGTCAGGTGTAGTAAGTGCCAGGATAACCTCCTTCTATCAGGTAATATTACTCAGATTTACCATATGGTCTGAAACATATGCAGTTATTTACTTAGGCTGGTGTGTTTGATTAACAGTATGTATATTCATTTTTCTACTGAATTTGCTGCTTGCATATGTTTACTGATAAATCAGTTTACTGCTATGATATGGATTTAAAATATATGTATTATTAATATACATTGTAATTTATATAACACTGTTTTCTTCCATACATTGATGTGCTACATTGTAATATTTCTGTCATACTTTACAATATGTCCACACTAATGTTGGTTTCCAGGATCACCCACCTTTTTCTATCTGCTTTACTGTTTTAAACATTTTTAATATATATTTTTGTGAATAAAGCTTATCTCTTTGTAACATTCTATAGATCTTGTTTTAGGATTTGGTATATTTTTGACACTAACTATATAGGCGTATTTATACCAGAGGAATGTAACAAGAACCACGTTTCAGTGTATGGATGAATCATTAAATCCATAAACATTTTTTCAAGTTTATTTTATTTTAAATTTCACCAAAATGTAACAGAAAGCACATAATACTGTATGGATCAGTGTTAGGTGTCGAGTTCCCACCTCTGCACAGGGGGAATCTCGAATCATCTCCGCTGCAGTCTCCCATTCTTCTCCAGCCACAGTAGAGTCTGCTCAGCGGAGACGTTGGTCCCAGCGTCTAGCTCAGGCTAATACTGGACGACTGGTTACTACTGCCCTTCCAGGCTCTGTTCTTGTAGCCAGCAATGTTCTGCAGCGAGCAGGTCTTTCTGGGACTAAGTCCAGATTTTCCCTTTCTGAGCATGCCCACGGGATGACCTCCCATTGGAGGTCGTGGGTCACATGCTTAGGTACTGCAGCTAATCCCATTGGTCCTCTAGGAAGGTCCTAAAGGTGTTCTTCTGCTGTGGCAGACTCCCATTGGTCCTTCTCGGAAGGTCTTGTACTTGCTGCAGCTATAAAAGGTTTGCATGGCCGCACGGCCATGCGTATACAATTGTTATCGTGTGTGTGTTGATGAGTGCAAGTCGTTCCTTAAAAAACCCATCCCTTGTGTATGACTGTTCGCGTAAGGTGTATGGCTGCAATCTAGCGCCCGGCTGAACTCACAGCTTTATCACACGAAACAGCGTTTAACTGCTGTGACCGCCAGTGCAGCGCCGTGCGCTATTAGAGCGTTTACCTTACCCAAGTCTGGGTGGTTAGTGGCATCCGCTAGTGTGGCACAGCATGCACTTCTGTGCATATTAGTTACCTCTGATACCCCAATTGTGGTGTCGATCGCAAGAGGTCTACACTAACTCTAATCCTGTGTCCTGGGATAGAGTTCTGTGGTTCCTTGCTTGCGCTCTCTGTGCGGTACCGTGACCCTGTGACTTAACAGGGATCGCTTTCTTCATACAGGGTGAAGTTAACCCATGTGTGTATCCTCATTGTACCACCATATAGTCCGTCATTACTTAGCAGCAGGTTCCATCTCTGCACGGTGGACCCCGGGCTGCGAACGCACCTTATTATATCTATTTAATTATTTGGTGCGTTCTGCTAGCCCTAACAATCAGTAGTTGAATCAATAAAAAAAAATTCAATTTTTTTTGTTTTAGATAAAAACGAAATGTAACAGAAAATGAGTAAAACTGTATGTATGAGTAATTGAATCCAGACAAATTTCTCACAGCTTTTTTGAAGCGTTATATATACCACTGAAATGTACCCAAGAACATGTAATGCTCTATGGATCATCAATATAATACAAACAAATTTTTGAATAATTCTTTTGATTGTTATATAGCACTGAAATGTACCCAAGAACACATAATACTGTGTGGATGAACAATATAATGCCAATAAATTTATGAACAATTTTTTTGAGGGTAATATAGCAACGAAATGTACTCAAGAATATCTAAAACTCTATGAATGAGCAATATAATACCGATATATTTTTAACTATTTTTGGGGAGGTTATATACCACTGAAATGTACCCAAGAAGACATAATACTCTATTTGTGAGCAATATAATACCAATACATTTTTGAACAATTTTTTGAGGGTTATATACCACTGAAATGTACCCAAGAACACGTAACACTGTGTGGATGAACAATATAATACCAATAAATTTATGAATCATTTTTTGAGGGTTATATAGCAACAAAATGTACTCAAGAAAAGCTAAAACTCTATGGATGAGCAATATAATAATGATATTTTTTGTAACTATTTTTTTTCAGGTTAGATACCACCGAAATGTACCCAAGAACATGTAATACTGTATGTATAAGCAACATAATACCCATACATTTATGAACAATTTTTGGGAGGATTAGATACTACCAAAATGGACCCAAGAAAATGTAATTCTGTATGGATGGGCAGTATAATTCCAATACATTTTTTAACAATTTTTGGAGGATTAGATACTACCAAAATGTACCCAAAAAGATGTAATACCCTATGCATGAGCAATATAATACCAATACATTTTTGAACAATTTTTGGCAGGTTTAGATAACACCGAAATCTACCCAAGAAGACGTAATACTCTATGGATGAGCAAGATAATACTGAAATGTACGCAAAGGTTGTTTGGAGGGTTAGATATCACAGAGATTTACCCAAGATCACAAAATAGTGTATGGGTGAGAAATTTAACCCAGCCAAATTTTTTTACACTTTTTTTGAGTTTTACATACCATTGTAATGTACTAATAACCACGTAAAACTGTGTGGATGACTAATTGAATGCAGAAATAACTTTGAAATATAAATATTTTGAAAGTGCAGTTTCTGCGATTCTACACTCATAAAGGCTTTGCAGAAAGTACAAAGCCAGGAAAGAATTACAAGGAGGGTCATCTATGGACCACTGAAAGGCAACAACTGGCAGGCATTACTCAAATATATCTAAAGTGTAGTGGTTGTACTCCTGCACTCATAAAGGCTTCACACAAAGTGCAAAGCCAGTAAAAAATTATAAGGAGGGTAATACAGTAACCCTTTTCAGGTGTCCTCTTCTTCTTCTCCTTCCTCTGGAGGCTTGGGGGACTGTCTCCACCTGCTTCATGGAGCCTGATTCCCAGGTGGCTCTTTCAAGGAGTAGTAGTAAACCTGTCTCATGCCACCTCAAGGAGCCTCTCCAAGGTCCATTAAGTCCTCAAGAAGGGTTGATCCTTCTCCCTTCCAATGCAGACCAGCAATGTTGCCCTTCAATTTTAAAGGACGAGACCCAGGTTCCAGCCATCAACTTTTGCAGCGTTCGAGGCAAATTTTCCTTCTCTACTGATTGATGGTTGAACGATATGTGATGGCAGATCCCAAACTGTTCAATGGAACCCCTTCTCTACTGAGAGTCGTAAGGAACTACCACCCACCGATAACATTTCTCCAGCTCTGATCCTGTCTTGCCTCCTTGTCTCTTCCAACCAGCTTAGGCCCCACAGTCAGCTCACCAGTTCCTGGATCCTGGCTCTCCCATTCGCAAGAACCCCAGTGGTGAAGGATGCGGCCTGGGTTCAGGCCATGGTGGTTCTGGGTAATCAACTGGATCGAAACCACAGGCTTCTGCCACCTCTGTTGTTGTGCCAGCTTTCTCTGGATCCAATATTTATCTGATCACTTCCATGAGAGTCTCATGTGATTCTGCCATCTGTGTATGGATGACTAATTAAATTAACCAAAAAAAAATTAACACTTTTTTGGAGTGTTATATACCAAAGAAATGTAGCCAGACTACAGAATACTGTATGGCTGAGAAATTTAATCCAGAAAAATTTAAAATGCTTTTTTGCTGTGATAGATATCACGGTAATGTATCCCAGACCACAGAATACTGTATGGGTAAGTAATTGAACCCAGAAACAAATGTAAATGCATTTTTGTAGTGTTAGATATTACATAAATATACACCATGCTATAGAATACATTATGTCTGAAAAAGTTAAACCAGCAAAATTTGTTATGCTTTTTTTGAGCGTTATGTATATAAAAAAAAAGTATTCTCAACCATGGAATATTGTATGGATGAGAAATTTATCCCAACAAAATTTTTAAATATTTTTTCGAGTGTTATATATCACAAAATTAACCACTAATTATTCCAGCTAATTTTGCACTCCCAAAGTCAAATGGTGCTCCTTCCCTACTTTTTTCATTTTCAAAGCTCAATGTTATAAACTTCTGTGAAGTACCTGATGGTTCAAGGTGCTCACCACACATCTAGATAAGTTCCTTGACGGGTCTACTTTCTAAAATGATGTCACTTGTGGTGTCACTTGCCCAAACAGTAGTTTTCTTCAACATATTAGAAATCGGCGTACTCAGGAGAAATTGAACAACAAATTTTACTAATTTTGCGCAATTGCTCCTGTTACCCTAGAAAAAATGCAAAATTTGGGGCTAATAAATATTTTGGTGGGAAAAAAATGATTATTTTCACAGCTCAATGTTATAAACTTCTGTAAAGCACCTGGTGTTTCAAGGTGCACACCACACATCTAGATAAGCTCCTTCAGGGGTCTAGTTTCCAAAATGGTGTCACTTGTGTGGGGTTAACACTGTTTAGGCACATCAGATGCTTTCCAAATTCAACATGGCATCCGCTAATTATTTTAGCAAATTTTGCATTCAAAAAGTCAAATAGTGTTCTTTCCCTTCCAAGCTATGCCGTGTACCCAAACCGTAGTTTTTTCCCCCACATAAAAAGTATCACCGTACTCAAAAGAAATTGCACAACAAATTGTTTGGTGCAATTATTACTGTTACCCTTGAGAAAATGGGAAATGGCAAATGGCAAAATTAGTGGGAAAAATGTGATATTTTTATTTTTACAGCTCAATGTTATATACTTCTGTGTAGAACTTGGGGATTCAAGGTATTCTCCACATAGCTACATAAGTTCTGTGAGGGATCTAGTTTCTAAAGTGGTGTCACTTTTGGGTGGCACATCAGGGGCGCTCCAAGCGTGACACATCATTCATTAATTATTCCAGCAAATTTTACCTTTAAAAATTCAAATGGTGATCCTTACCTTCCGAGCCCGGCCATGCACCCAAACAGTAACTTTCCCACCAAATATGAGGTCCCCTAATGCAGTAGCTAAAAATTTACTAGAAGCAAGCATTTTCTTTTTTTTGCAAAAGAATAACGGACATCACTAAGATTGTGATGTATGTTCCCCTAATGTACCAGCTAAAAATTTACTCAGTGCCAACAATTCTTTGTTTGCAAAAGAAAAATGGTTGTCACTAACAATGCGACTTTATCTCCCTTAATGCACTAGCTAAGAAATTACAGGATGATAACAATTCTTTGGGGGTTTTTTGCAAAAGAAAAACACTAAATCCCTACCTATATAGCTACTCTGTGTGATTATTTTTTTTCTAAAATAAAATCGGATATCACCAATAGTGTGATGTACACAACTCTGATACGCTACTTCACTACCTGTAGAACTACTCTGTACTAACTAATATTATCTTTTTTTTCTAAAACAAAGTTGGACGTCACTAACAGTGTGACGTCTGCTTTTCTAATGCGCTACCACCCTACACTGCTAACTACTATTACTTTTTTCTAAAAAAAAAAAAAGAAATTGGACATCACTTACACTGCGACGTCCGCTACTCTTGCTAAAAAAAGAAGTCCGTTGGCACAGTCTCTAATAAGCAGCAATACTAGTCAGAGTGCTGCGGCCTCGGGAAGAGCACGAATGTTCAGGGCACATGGTAAAAGTGCAAAAAAGTGAGCAAAAAATACAACTGGGAGAGGGGAAGATTGGTGGTGGTGGTGGATGGGGTAGTGAGAGGGATAAGAAAAGGGATTAGGGAACTGCTGTTGCTGCTGTGATCACAGGTCTGTCACACAGCAACCAGTGGAGCGCCCGCTTAGGACCCTGGGGATCTCGGGCCGGGTCCGGTGGTTGTTAAAGGGGTGGTCACGATGGCAGCAATCCAGTCCGTGGCCCTGAGTGTCCAAGTAAAAGGGAAGGTCTTTAAAGGGATTATTTGGAATAAAGAATGTTTATGATGCCACATGTTGTATTCGGTCAGGGATTACCGATGCTGCTTAAAGGGGTCCACTGGGAATGATGGTACTGCAGCAGGGATGGTATAGCTTCCCACAGGTGAAGCTGAATCCCCAGGGCTCCTGGTGTAATAGGCAGAGATGGTCTTGTTCCAGAAAGAATCAGAGGACACAAGGTTGCAGTCTCTTTACATTTCACTGGTGGTTTTCGGCCACAGTTCAGGGTACCAGTAACAGGTGATGGTGAGGTCCTGTCAGCCTGGAAGCGATTATGGATGCCCCTTACAGCTGAGGTTGGAAGCCTTCCTTATTGCGCTGTAAGGCGAGTCCCTTACTGCCTATGGCTCCACACAAGGTCCTCTCTCTGTCCTAAGACAGTACCCGCATGGCAGGCAACGCAAGCCTTTTTACAGGTGTCTCTAATTATGACTCCGAGCTCTAGAGCTCTATATTTTGCTGTGCCTTCAGGTATGGGTGCTGACAGACAACCTGAAATCTCCTGCCCTCTGGTTTCTGCTGTGGGGCATACAGTCTCACACAGCCTCAGACTCTCGGTGTCCTGTTCCTGCGCTTCAGCATGGAGGGAGCTCAGTCATAGCTCCCCTCCAGCTCTTTACTTCTCCTATACTGCTTCTCCTCTCGCACGTCCTACAGACACAACTCTGTCTGACTCCTCCACGCTGGTCGGGAGCTGCAGCACCACGTGCCTGCACAGCTCCAGCTCTCCTGCTCTCTCCACTCTCCTCCACTGTCTGCTACCGACTACTCCTCCTTCAAGCCAGAACATATATCTAGGGCAGCTCCCCTGAAGCTGTGTTCAGTGCTCCCCCTTCTGGCCTGGAATCAGAACATGCTGCATGTATTATGCTACCTGTTAAAGGGATCCTCTTCGCTTCCAGGCATGGCATCACCCTCCCCGAAAGAAAGGCAACACCACTGTAACAACCGGCTTCCTGTCGTGTTACACCAGCATACAGCACTGAAGATTGCAGCAGTTAGATAACTCAGGAGGATCGCACTGGCCACCAACTATATTCTTTCTCTCAGGGTACCACAGGGGGATCTACAACCACTCTGCACACCAACTCTGAAGTGGTTAAAGGAAAAACATTTACCCCTTCAGCTACTCACAATTTCCTCATTCAAAAGTGACAATTAGATGAATTTTTAAACACAAATTCTAAATATTTATATAGGCATTTGAGTTATTTTCTTCCAAGAAATACTCTAAGACACTTTTGAAGCCATTTACTTCTGAGATCAACTGTGCTGCAGGTCGTAACTTTCCTTCCTCTTCAAGAATAGCTGTAGACAGTAGTAATAATCTACCTGAAATTTCATAGCAATGTTTTAGTCCTACTGGATATTATCGTAGGGTTACAGTTCTCTACAGAACTACAAAGCTGTTTTGCATACTATTACTTTACTGCATATTGGTACATTAACAACTCTAGACATAATAGTTATGCCAGTACTGCTGTATAATAATATGCTGACAATATATAGAAGCAATTATATATGCTCAAGGATAAACAAGGATGTATGTTTTCATTTTAAACTCATATAGTATATTTATTGTACACATATTGCACTAGACGCTTTATTGAAACACTTAAAGGCCTTAATTCATTAAAACATTTATTTGGTGCATTTGGATTGTCTTAAAGAAAAAAATTACAATCTACACCTCAAGGATAATGTATGTTTTTTCAAAAAAAATTCTTTCATTTAAATTCTATATGAATATATCTGCCTAAAAGTTAAAGGTCATGCATTGCCTAGAGATTAGTAATTAATAAATAAAGTTGCACTCAGTAATGCTACAGCATGTAAACATGAGATATATGGTATTTGAATTGCATTACTGCTCTAGACAATAGGAAAAAAAGAAGATACTTACCACAAAATTTAGTCAATTCATGCATTCCCAGAAGCCACGACAAGGCGATCTTCTTTGCTGTGAACCTATCCTAATGTATTTCCTCTTCTGGGCTGATAACCTACATTTATATGGGTAGATAGGATCCAGCTGTGAATAAAACCGCCGCGGGTAGATGGGTGATGCGCATGGTCAGAGAGCCTATGAATACAAATCTTAAAAGACTGACCGTCACTTCCAAACAGAAAAAAGAAGTAGTAGCCATCTCCATATATAATCCAAGAAACACAGAACGCACATATAAAGCCGCACAGCTGATATAGTAATCCACAAAGTTTATCACCCGACAGGAATTAAGGGCTATATGTATTATCCACAACAACAGGGGTGCAGCTTCCAGAAGCAAATGCAAAGTCCAAAATAGAAAAATAAGAAAAAAATAGGAGCGCACTTACCCTAGTGTGGTATGCATCATTTTATTGAGACATAAAAAGTGGACAGCAGGGAGGGGCAGGATCTGCCATGGACAACGGCCGTTTCGTGCGTGCTGGCACTTCAACGGGACCCGTTGAAGTGCCAGCACGCACGAAACGGCCGTTGTCCATGGCAGATCCTGCCCCTCCCTGCTGTCCACTTTTTATGTCTCAATAAAATGATGCATACCACACTAGGGTAAGTGCGCTCCTATTTTTTTCTTATTTTGCCATCTCCATATATAACTAACATAACTAACTGATACTTAGCACATAATTGGCCTATTCATGCATGCCCAGCAGCCAAGACAAGGCGATCTTTTTTGCTTGGAACCTAACCTAATTTGAACCCGCTCCTGGGCTGATAACCTATTTTTGTATGGAGATGGCTACTCTTAGTATGTACCTATGCACACCAGTTTTCTGTTTGGAAGTGATGGTCAGTCTTTTAATATTAGTATACATAGGCTCTCTGACTGAGTACTCCACCTATCAGCCCATGGCAGTTTTAATCACAGCAGGATCCTACCTACCCATATAAATGTAGACTATCAACCCAGGAGAGGAATCACATTAGGGTAGGTTCCCACTGAACTGACTGCTAAGGGTTTAAATAGAAATGATCCCCACCCCTAGCTCAAACAGGGAAATAATTGAAGTTAATCACTGAAGAAAGCTGCCGATCAGTAGTGGGGAGGGATTACACAGAGCATGAGGACTACATGGCACGAGACATATAACCACATATCCAAGCCCTTTCCACTTCCTGCTGCTTTCAACTCAAAAATATTTCACGAATCCGTTCATTCCTCAACCATGAATCTGCAAAAACCCTAGTTCATGCCCTCACCATCTCTCGCCTTGACTACTGCAACCTCCTGCTCTGTGGCCTCCCCTCTAACACTCTCGCACCCCTCCAATCTATTCTAAACTCTGCTGCCTGACTAATCCACCTGTCCCCCCGCTATTCCCCGGCCTCTCCCCTCTGTCAATCCCTTCACTGGCTCCCCATTGCCCAGAGACTCCACTACAAAACCCTAACCATGACGTACAAAACCATCCACAACCTGTCTCCTCCATACATCTGTGGCCTCGTCTCCCGGTACTTACCTACCCGCAACCTCCGATCCTCACAAGATCTCTTACTCTACTCCCCTCTTATCTCCTCTTCCCACAATCGTATACAAGATTTCTCTCGCGTATCACCCCTACTCTGGAACCCTCTACCACAACACATTAGACTCTCGCCTACCATCGAAACCTTCAAAAAGAACCTGAAGACCCACCTCTTCAGACAAGCCTACAACCTGCAGTAACCACCGATTGACCAAACCGCTGCACGACCAGCTCTACCCTCACCTACTGTATTCTCACCCATCCCTTGTAGATTGTGAGCCTTCGCGGGCAGGGTCCTCATTCCTCCTGTACCAGTTATGACTTGTATTGTTTAAGATTATTGTACTTGTTTTTATTATGTATACCCCTCCTCACATGTAAAGCGCCATGGAATAAATGGCGCTATAACAATAAATAATAATAATAATAATAATCTAGTCCAATAGTGATAATATCCTGCTCATAAAACGCTTATGTTATTGAAACTACAAAAAGCAGTCCAGTAAGTGACACATCACTGGAATCAGGCTATCTGTTTCTACATCATGCTGTCATCAGATTAAATATCACAAATCTGCTGACAGATTTCCTTTAAAAGCTTTTCTGTTGCATACTGCAAATGCCTACTGCCAATCTTGACTGCTTCAAGCCTGCATTGTAGATTCGCCATTCACCCTCCTCCCTGCTGACCTGTTTCCTGCCTTTCATAAATACAGAGGGAGAAGTTCTGAAAAAAAAATGTAAACAGTAATACAGTCAATGCATTTAGTTTTTAGCATATATGTTTGAGATGTGAAAATTACATTGTGAGCCTCACTGTAAACAGGGACTGTTGTGTGTGATGACAATAAAAAGTTGTTGAATATGTTTCCTCTATACAAACAAAAGTAAATAAATACAATGAAAAGCAAAAAAAAGAAATAAAGAAATTGATTAATTACCGTAAGTATTTAGAAAGTCAAAATTTGTTCTAGGATGGTTAGTGGAATTGTGCTGTATTCTAATAATGCCCTGAATGTGTGCTACAAGATACATGTGGTCAATCCTGAGGAAGAAGTAATTTTGTACTTTGAATAAACCACTACCTTTCAATTATTTCACCGGATTATATGCCTCAAGTTCATCAAACAGCATGAAAACCATCTACAAATATCCCTTTATTTGATGTACAACATGTTGGCATCCAGGTGTGTATTATATGTGCTGAATAACATCTAGGGGGCTCGTTGACATCCCACTGATGAACATAGATTGCCTGGTCATCTTCTTGTTGGTTGTACAAAGGCTGCAGACTCTGCTCCAGGGGTATAACTATTTTGATTGCAGGGGTGCCACTTGCATAGGGACCTTGGAGCCTAGAGGGGCCCAAAGGTTTCTCTGGCTCATATGAGAAGATCATTATTGTTAAAGACCTGTAATAGTTGGAGGTCTTATTGGAAATTTTGCATTGTGGCTCATGTGCTTCAAGTTAGTCCTGTTGCCTGCCCTAAGGCTAGGGTCCTGAAACCCTGGACCAGTAGAGCATCCCGAAACCTGTATTTGGACCTGTATCTGTAGCTTTTTGGCCTTGTTGAAAAGGAAATAGGATCTCATGATATAAAAGTGATTGAATTCTATGGCTGTATTCTTTTCTCCTAAATCTTATATGTGGAACCCTGACTCCTTCTAGCCTGAGGATTACCCTTCTGGGACCCTGCTGGTTTCTGCCAAGTCTTTTGCAGCATCTGAAATTGGAGTGTGAATTCTGTACACACCAGCAGTTACATTGTGAGCCTGCTGAGATTCGGCAGTTTCAGCTTCACTTACTACTCCTTGTCTGGAATCCTGTACAAATACTAATCCTCGACTACAAGCTCATCAGTGAGGGTTCAAAAGATCTCTTTACCCCATATGAAAAGACCATTACTATTTAAAACCTGTGCTATTTGGGGGCCCTGTGGAGATTTTGCTCTGGGGCCCACAAAGCTTTAAGTTATACCATTGCTCATCACTACTATTCTTTCCTCTGCTATATTTTTGTGTTATGTTTAATGAACTTTATATCTTTGCCAATTCATAGACTGCCCAAACACCCTGAATTTTGTATTCTTTGGCTGAACCTATTCTGTTTCTGAATTTGTTTCTGAATATAACTTACTCTTTGAAGATTTAACCCTGGAGTCCTTTTTTCAAAATTTAGCTCACTAGCTACTATTACTCTAAGGGCTGAGTCAGACTGCCATATAGCTCGTGCAAGGATCACATCTCACTGCACGGACTGGCCTGGCACCTCTCCTGACCTGAGCAAGACAGTATGATGTATTTCTATGCAGCAGGTCAGGAGAGCTGACAGCCAGTACGAGGTTTACGATGCGATTCTCGCACGAGAAATACGACAGTCTGTCTCTGCCCTAATACAATTTTCGGTATTCTGTACTTTAGCTAGACCATAACATTGTGTATGTACCTGTTGGCAGCAGATTAATCTCTGTACTGTCCAATCATTCAAAAGTGAATATCTATTTATTCAGGAACAAAGATAACACAGCTTACAACTGGTATTTCTTATAGCTTAGGATCTTTGCATCTTGTTTGTCAGTTTGCAAAGTGAAAGTAAAAATGAGCTGCAGCTACACACACAGTGAGCAGAAACATCCTATGTTTGGGGTTTTTTTTGTTTGTTTTTCATTAACAATGCTTTGTTGGCAATATAACACTATTGCTAGAGACAGAAACTCATGTATTATTAAACAGTAGTAAAAACCCCATGTTCCAAATTATTATGCAAATGATATTTTTCTTGGATTTTCCTAAATGGTCGGTGCAAATGACAGTCAGTCTAATAAAAGTCATCACCCGTTAGATTATACATCAAATTTTATTGAAGAAACCTCCCAATGATAACAGTATAATCTTTAAAAATGAATAAAAACTCAAAATGCACAGTTCCAAATTATTAGGCACAGTAGAATTTCTAAATATTTCATATGTTTTAAAGAAATGAAAATGCTCATTTGTGGAATTTGCAGCATTAGGAGGTCACATTCACTGAACAAACAGCTATTTAACTCAAAAACATCCCAACAGGCCAAGTTACATGTTAACATAGGAACCCTTCTTTGATATCACCTTCACAATTCTTGCACCCATTGAACTTGTGAGTTTTTGGAGAGTTTCTGCTTGTATTTCTTTGCATGAAGTCAGAATAGCCTCCCAGAGCTGCTGTTTTGATGTGAACTGTCTCCCACCCTCATAGATCTTTTGCTTGATGATTCTCCAAAGGTTCTCTATAGGGTTGAGGTCAGGGAAAGATGGTGGCGACACCATGAGTTTATCTCCTTTTATGCCCATAGCAGCCAATTACTCAGAGGTATTCTTTGCAGCATGAGATGGTGCATTGTCATGCATGAAGATGATTTTGCTCCTGAAGGCACGTTTCTGCTTTTTATACCATGGAAGAAAGTTGTCAGTCAGAAACTCTATATACTTTGCAGAAGTCATTTTCACACCGTCAGGAACCTTAAAGGGCCCTACTAGCTGTTTCCCCATGATTCCAGCCCAAAACATGACTCCTCCACCTCCTTGCTGACGTTGCAGCCTTGTTGGGACATGGTGGCCATCCACCAACCATCCACTACTCCATCCATCTGGACCATCCAGGGTTGCTCGACACTCATCAGTAAACAAGACTGTTTGAAAATTAGTCTTCATGTATGTCTGGGTCCACTGCAACCGTTTCTGCTTGTGTACACTGTTTAGGGGTGGCCGAATAGTAGGTTTCTGAACCAAAGCAAGCCTTTGAAGGATCCTACACCTTGAGGTTCGAGGGACTCCAGAGGCACCAGCAGCTTCAAATATCTGTTTGCTGGTTTGTAATGGCTTTCTAGAAGCTGCTCTCTTAATCCGATGCCTGGCAGAAACCTTCCTCATTATGCCTTTATCAGCACAAACATGTCTGTGCTCAGATTCAGCCACAAATCTCTTAGGAGTACATTGATCACGCTTAAGTTTTCGGGAAATATCTAATGTTTTCATCCCTTGACCAAGGCATTGCACTATTTGATGCTTTTCGGCAGCAGAGAGATCCTTTTTCTTTCCCATGTGACTTGAAAACTGTGGCCTGCTTAATAATGTGGAACATCATTTTTAAGTAGTTTTCCTTTCATTAGAATCACCAGGAAAAATAATTATCACATGTGTTTAAGATTGATTTCAGTGATCCATTGAGCCCTGAGACACAATACCATCCATGAGTTTATTTGAAAAACAAAACAATTAAATCTTTATGACACTTAAATCCAATTTGCATAATAATTTGGAACACAGTGTAGTAGTTCATGCAATATTTCCAATAATAGGCATTATTCCAACAGTATCCATTATTACTAGAAAAAAAATCATGCTCTATTTCTTTAGGGAAAAATGATGGAAACTATATACAGTATAAGCAGAATATCCCGATGGTACATTTACCAAAAGGTGTTTACTTTTGTGGTGGTTGTGGCTGTTCAAAGAACTTCTGACCTAGAAAATGTAGCAGTAAATTAGAATTTGTGACATTAGATGGGTCAGTCATGAAGGCCTGTGCCTCGCCCAAGATAACCTTTCTGGTTGTTTAACCCCTTAGCGACCGCCGATACGCCTTTTAACGGCGGCCGCTAAGGGTACTTAAACCACAGCGCCGTTAATTAACGGCGCTGTGGAAAAAGTCCATAGCGCCCCCCAGAGGCCGATTTTCTCCGGGGTCTCGGCTGCCGAGGGTAGCCGAGACCCCAGAGAACATGATTCGGGGGGTTTTTAACCCACCCCGCATTTGCGATCGCCGGTAATTAACCGTTTACCGGCGATCGCAAAAAAAAGCGATCTCTTTTTAATTTCTCTGTCCTCCGATGTGATCGCACATCGGAGGACAGAGAAAAGGGGTCCCAGGAGGCCCCCCAATACTCACCTAGCTCCCCCGATGCTCCTCGTGTCTCCCGGTGGGCGCCGCCATCTTCAAAATGGCGGGCGCATGCGCAGTGCGCCCGCCGGCCGGCACCGGGAGAATCTTTGGGGTCTCGGCTGCCGGGGGTAGCCGAGACCCCAAAGAGCACGATCGGGGTCGGTATTACCGACCCCTGTTTTGCGATCACCGGTAATTAACTGTTTACCGGCGACCGCAAAAAAAAAAAAAAAAGTAAAGTGTAATTCTCTGTCCTCTGATGTGATCGCACATCAGAGGACAGAGAAATAGGGGGATTCGGGGACCCTAGCATACTCACCTAGGTCCCTGGATCCTCTTGCTGCTCCTCCTGGCCGCCGGCAGCAGAACATGGCGGACGCATGCCCAGTGCGCCCGCCATCTGTCTCCATCTGCCGGCCGGCAGGAGAACAGCAGTTGGGGCTAAAATTAGGGGTAGGGTTAGGGTTAGGGGTAGGGTTAGGGTTAGGGGTAGGGTTAGGTTAGGGGTAGGGTTAGGGTTAGGGGTAGGGTTAGGTTAGGGTTAGGGGTAGGGTTAGGTTAGGGTTAGGGGTAGGGTTAGGTTAGGGTTAGGGTTAGGGTTAGGTTAGGGGTAGGGTTAGGGGTAGGGTTAGGTTAGGGGTAGGGTTAGGGGTAGGGTTAGGTTAGGGTTAGGGGTAGGGTTAGGGGTAGGGTTAGGGGTAGGGCTAGGGGTAGGGTTAGGGTTAGGTTAGGGTTAGGTTAGGGGTAGGGTTAGGGTTAGGGGTAGGGTTAGGGTTAGGTTAGGGGTAGGGTTAGGGGTAGGGTTATGTTAGGGGTAGGGTTAGGGGTAGGGTTAGGTTAGGGTTAGGGGTAGGGTTAGGGGTAGGGTTAGGTTAGGGTTAGGTTAGGGGTAGGGTTAGGGGTAGGGTTAGGGTTAGGTTAGGGGTAGGGTTAGGTTAGGGGTAGGGTTAGGGGTAGGGTTAGGTTAGGGTTAGGGGTAGGGGTAGGGTTAGGTTAGGGTTAGGTTAGGGGTAGGGTTAGGGGTAGGGTTAGGTTAGGGGTAGGGGTAGGGTTAGGTTAGGGGTAGGGCTAGGGTTGGGGCTAAATTTAGGGTTAGGGTTGGGGCTAAATTTAGGGTTAGGGTTGGGGCTAAACTTAGGGTTAGGCTTCTTTCACACTTACGTCGGTACGGGGCCGTCGCAATGCGTCGGCCCGACATACCGACGCACGTTGTGAAAATTGTGCACAACGTGGGCAGCAGCTGTAGTTTTTCAACACATCCGCTGCCCAATCTATGTCCTGGGGAGGAGGGGGCGGAGTTACGGCCACGCATGCGCGGTCAGAAATGGCGGATGCGACGTACAAAAAAACGTTTCATTGAACGTTTTTTTGTGCCGACGCTCCGCCAAAACACAACTGATCCAGTGCACGACAGACGCGATGTGTGGCCATCCGTCACGATCCGTCGGCAATACAAGTCTATGGGCAAAAAACGCATCCTGCGGGCACATTTGCAGGATCCGTTTCTTGTCCAAAACGACGGATTGCGACGGAATGCCAAACGACGCAAGTGTGAAAGTAGCCCTAGGGCTAGGGTTAGGGTTGGGGCTAAAGTTAGGGCTAGGGTTGGGGCTAAAGTTAGGGTTAGAGCTGGGATTAGGGTTAGGGTTTGGATTAGGGTTCGTATTAGGGTTAGGGTTGGCATTAGGGTTACGCTTGGGATTAGGGTTAGGTTTGGGATTAGGGTTAAGGTTAGGGTTGTGATTAGGGGTGTATTGGGATTAGGGTTAGGTTTGAGGTTAGGGTTGAGATTAGGATTAGGGGTGTGTTGGATTTAGGGTTTTGATTAGGGTTATGGTTAGGGTTGACATTAGGGTTGTTTTGGGGTAAGGGTTGTGATTATGGTTAGGGTTAGTGATTAGGATTATGGATGAGGTTGGGATTAGGGTTAGGGGTGTGTTGGGGTTAGGGTTGGAGCTAGAATTGGGGGGTTTCCACTGTTTAGGTACATCAGGGGGTCTCCAAACACGACAGCCAATTTTGCGCTCAAAAAGTCAAATGGTGCTCCCTCCCTTCTGAGCTCTGCCGTGCGCCCAAACAGTGGGTTACCCCCACATATGGGGCATCAGCGTACTCGGGATAAATTGGACAACAACTTCTGGGGTCCAATTTCTCTTGTTACCCTTGTGAAAATAAAAACTTGGGGGCTACAAAATCTTTTTTGTGAAAAAAAAATATTTTTTATTTTCACGACTCTGCATTCTAAACTTCTGTGAAGCACATGGGCATTCAAAGTTCTCACCACACATCTAGATAAGTTCCTTGGGGGGTCTAGTTTCCAAAATGGGGTCACTTCTGGGGGGTTACTACAGTTTAGGTACATCAGGGGCTCTGCAATCGCAACATAATGCCCACAGACCATTCTATTAAAGTCTGCATTCCAAAAAGGCGCTCCTTCCCTTCCGAGCTCTGCCGTGCGCCCAAACAGTGGTTTACCGCCACATATGGCGCATCAGCGTACTCGGGATAAATTGGACAACAACTATTGCAGTCCAATTTCTCCTGTTACCCTTGTGAAAATAAAAACTTGGGGGCTACAATATCTTTTTTGTGGGAAATAAAATATTTTTTATTTTCACGACTCTGCATTCTAAACTTCTGTGAAGCACTTGGGCATTCAAAGTTCTCACCACACATCTAGATAAGTTCCTTGTGGGGTCTAGTTTCCAAAATGGGGTCACTTGTGGAGGGTTTCTACTGGTTAGGTACATCAGGGGCTCTGCAAACGCAACATAATACCCGCAGACCATTCTATCAAAGTCTGCATTCCAAAACGGCGCTCCTTCCTTCCGAGCTCTGCCGTGCACCCAAACAGTGGTTTACCCCCACATATGGGGTACCAGCATACTCAGGACAAATTGGACAACAACTTTTGGGGTCCAGTTTCTCTTGTTACCCTTGTGAAAATAAAAATTTGGTGGCTAAAAAATCTTTTTTGTGGAAAAAAAAAATATTTTTTATTTTCACGGCTCTGCATTATAAACTTCTGTGAAGCACTTGGGCATTCAAGGTTCTCACCACACATCTAGATAAGTTCCATGGGGGGTCTAGTTTCCAAAATGGGGTCACTTGTGGGGGATTTCTACTGTTTAGGCACATCAGGGGCTCTCCAAACGCGACATGGCGTCCGATCTCAATTCCAGCCAATTCTACATTGAAAAAGTAAAACGGCACTCTTTCTCTTCCAAGCTCTGCGGTGCGCCCAAACAGTGGTTTACCCCCACATATTGGGTATCGACGTACTCAGGAGAAATTGCACAACAACATTTGTGGTCTAATTTCTCCTGTTACCCTTGTGAAAATAAAAATTTGTGGGCCAAAAATCATTTTTGTAGAAAAAATGCAATTTTTTTTTTCACGGCTCTACGTTATAAACTTCTGTGAAGCACATGGGGGTTCAAAGTGCTCGCCACACATCTAGATAAGTTCCTTAAGGGGTCTAGTTTCCAAAATGGTGTCACTTGTGGGGGGTTTCCACTGTTTAGGCACATCAGGGGCTCTCCAAACGCGACATGGCGTCCAATCTCAATTCCAGCCAATTCTACATTGAAAAAGTAAAACGGCACTCCTTCTCTTCCAAGCTCTGCGGTGCGCCCTAACAGTTGTTTACCCCCACATATTGGGTATCAGCGTACTCAGGAGAAATTGCACAACAACTTTTGTGGTCTAATTTCTCCTGTTACCCTTGTGAAAATAAGAATTTGTGGGCAAAAAGATCATTTTTGTGTAAACAAAAGCGATTTTTTATTTTCACGGCTCTACGTTATAAACTTCTGTGAAGCACTTGGGGGTTCAAAGTGCTCACCACACATCTATATAAGTTCCTTAAGGGGTCTAGTTTCCAAAATGGTGTCACTTGTGGGGAGTTTCCACTGTTTAGGTACATCAGGGGCTCTCTAAATGTGACATGGTGTCCGATCTCAATTCCAGCCAATTCTGCATTGAAAAAGTCAAACGGCGCTCCTTCACTTCTAAGTTCTGCGGTGCGCCCTAACAGTGGTTTACCCCACATATGGGGTATTGGCGTATTTAGGAGAAATTGCATAACATAATTTATGGTTACATTTCTGTTTTTACACTTGTGAAAATAAAAAAAATGGTTCTGAATTAAGATGTTTGCAAAAAAAAGTTAAATGTTCATTTTTTCCTTCCACATTGTTTCAGTTCCTGTGAAGCACGTAAAGGGTTAATAAACTTCTTGAATGTGGTTTTGAGAACCTTGAGGGGTGTAGTTTTTAGAATGGTGTCACACTTCATTATTTCCTATCATATAGACCCCTCAAAATGACTTCAAATGTGATGTGGTCCCTAAAAAAAAATGGTGTTGTAAAAATGAGAAATTGCTGGTCAACTTTTAACCCTTATAACTCCCTAACAAAAAAAAATTTTGTTTCCAAAATTGTGCTGATGTAAAGTAGACATGTGGGAAATGTTATTTATTAACTATTTTTTATGACATATCTCTCTGATTTAAGGGCATAAAAATACAAAGTTTGAAAACTGCAAAATTTTAAAAATTTTCGCCATATTTCCGTTTTTTTCATAAATAATCGCAAGTAATATCGAAGAAATGTTACCACTAACATGAAGTACAATATGTCACGAAAAAACAATCTCAGAATCAGCAGGATCCGTTGAAGCGTTCCAGAGTTATAACCTCATAAAGTGACAGTGGTCAGAATTGCAAAAATTGGCCTGGTCATTAAGTACCAAATTGGCTCTGTCACTAAGGGGTTAAAACTATGGGTCAGTAATTTCCAGCTAGGTTTATTTGGCAAGCAAAGTACAATTCTAAGTTGTTTATAAAAGATTAAGATTGGGTGATGGAATAATATGCAATAAGTTTTCTGTCTAGATATGCATGTTGAAAAGCTTTATTGCTGATTTCCTTACATTTCTTTATCAAAAGACGGAAACAAGCAATTGAGAGTCTATCATCGACTTCCTCAACTTCCAATTAAGTATCTATTCTTTTACTAAAACAGCATAATAAGCATTTATCCTGAATAACTGAACAGTGTCATTTATTGCATTGTCTCCTACCCATCAACAAAATTAATTTAAAAAAAAAAATCTCTCTAAAAATTCACAGCAGAATAGCATTGTGAGCTTTCACATAGTTAGTTTTCACATGGTTTTCAGTTAAACATTATTTTTTTGTCCCTGTTGTGTGCCTCCTCACAGGTGTTCACAGAATTGTGCTATGCTTCATTACATGCTGCATAAGGCCTTGACAAGAAGTGGCTGAAATTTTTCTACTACGAATAATGACCCAAACCTGAGGCAAAAGCTAATTGGAGATAGAACGGATATCACAGAGTTACATCAAGACACACAAAGCCTGGTTACTGACACATGTCATATTGGATAGCGTTAAGGTACCTTCACACTAAGCGAGGTCGCTAGCGAGATCGCTGCTGAGTCACAAGTTTTGTGACGCAACAGCGACCTCAGTAGCGATCTCGCTATGTTTGACACGTAGCAGCGACCAGGCCCCTGCTGTGAGATCGCTGGTCGTGTCGGAATGGCCTGGACCTTTTTTTGATCGTTGAGGTCCCGCTGGGTAGCACACATCGCTGTGTTTGACACCTTACCAACGACCTCGTTGACGACTCAGACACCGACACATAGGCGTACATTTGCGTTGCCTTTTCCGCACCCCTCCGCTCCGATTGGTGGTCGCTACTGCGTTCTGATTGGTGGTCATGCCTTCAACAGAAGGCGACTAGCGCTTCCATCCTTTGTTCCTGACCGCGCTGTGGTTTGCAGATCGTTGTAGAGTTCTCCGGCCTGCGACTCCTCTTCGATTTATCTATTCTTCAACGGTTCTTCTGACACCTATATTTTGTGCACGGTAGGTATCGTTTGGGGTCTCAAATGTGTTTTCATTTTTCCTTAATTTATTTGGCAAGGCCGCCACCAATCAGAACGCAGTAGCGACCACTAGGGTTGAGCGAAACGGGTCGTTCATTTTCAAAAGTCGCCGACTTTTGGCAAAGTCGGGTTTCATGAAACCCGATCCGACCCCTGTGCGGGGTCGGCCATGCGGTACGCGACTTTCGCGCCAAAGTCGCGTTTCAATGATGCGAAAAGCGCCATTTCTCAGCCAATGAAGGTGAACGCAGAGTGTGGGCAGCGTGATGACATAGGTCCTGGTCCCCACCATCTTAGAGAAGGGCATTGCAGTGATTGGCTTGCTGTCTGCGGCGTCACAGGGGCTATAAAGGGGCGTTCCCGCCGACCGCCATCTTACTGCTGCTGATCTGAGCTTAGGGAGAGGTTGCTGTCGCTTCGTCAGAAGCAGGGATAGTGTTAGGCAGGGTCCATTAACCACCAAACCGCTTGTGCTGTAGCGATTTCCACTGTCCAACACCACCTTTGGTGTGCAGGGACAGTGGAAGCTACATTTTTTTTTTTCTCAGCGCTGTAGCTCATTGGGCTGCCCTAGAAGGCTCCTTGATAGCTGCATTGCTGTGTGTATGCCGCTGTGCAAACCAACTGCTTTTTTCAAAGCACAAATCCTGTTATTCCTTCCGTTCTGCACAGCTATCTTGTTTGTTTGTCCACACTTTTTATTTAATTTGTGCATCAGTCCACTCCTTATTGCTGCCTGCCATACCTGGCTGAGATTACTGCAGGGAGATAGTAATTGTAGGACAGTCCCTGTTTTTTTTTTTTTTGTGGGAGATTAAGATTGGCATTTCTGCTAGAGTGCCATCCCTGTGTGTGCCATCTCTCACTCAGTGGGCCATAGAAAGGCTATTTATTTTTTTGCTTGATTTGGGTTCTAAAATCTACCTGAAAAAATCACTACATCAATCAGTGGGAGAAAAATATTGGCCTCAGGGCTTGTGTGCCACTCCTGACTCCTGTGTGTGCCATCTCTCACTCAGTGGGCCATAGAAAGCCTATTTATTTTTTTGCTTGATTTGGGTTCTAAATCCTACCTGAAAAAATCAATAAATCAATCAGTGGGAGAAAAATATTGGCCTCAGGGCTTGTGTGCCACTCCTGACTCCTGTGTGTGCCATCTCTCACTCAGTGGGCCATAGAAAGCCTATTTATTTTTTTGCTTGATTTGGGTTCTAAAATCTACCTGAAAAAATCACTACATCAATCAGTGGGAGATAAATATTGGCCTCTGGGCTTGTGTGCCACTCCTGACTCCTGTGTGTGCCATCTCTCACTCAGTGGGCCATAGAAAGCCTATTTATTTTTTTGCTTGATTTGGGTTCTAAAATCTACCTTAAAAAATCAATAAATCAATCAGTGGGAGAAAAATATTGGCCTCAGGGCTTGTGTGCCACTCCTGACTCCTGTGTGTGCCATCTCTCACTCAGTGGGCCATAGAAAGCCTATTTATTTTTTTGCTTGATTTGGGTTCTAAATCCTACCTGAAAAAATCAATAAATCAATCAGTGCGGAAAAATATTGGCCTCAGGGCTTGTGTGCCACTCCTGACTCCTGTGTGTGCCATCTCTCACTCAGTGGGCCATAGAAAGCCTATTTATTTTTTTGCTTGATTTGGGTTCTAAAATCTACCTGAAAAAATCACTACATCAATCAGTGGGAGATAAATATTGGCCTCTGGGCTTGTGTGCCACTCCTGACTCCTGTGTGTGCCATCTCTCACTCAGTGGGCCATAGAAAGCCTATTTATTTTTTTGCTTGATTTGGGTTCTAAAATCTACCTGAAAAAATCAATAAATCAATCAGTGGGAGAAAAATATTGGCCTCAGGGCTTGTGTGCCACTCCTGACTCCTGTGTGTGCCATCTCTCACTCAGTGGGCCATAGAAAGCCTATTTATTTTTTTGATTGATTTAGGTTCTAAAATCTACCTGAAAAAATCACTACATCAATCAGTGGGAGAAAAATATGGCCTCAGGGCTTGTGTGCCACTCCTGACTCCTGTGTGTGCCATCTCTCACTCAGTGGGCCATAGAAAGCCTATTTATTTTTTTGCTTGATTTGGGTTCTAAAATCTACCTGAAAAAATCACTACATCAATCAGTGGGAGAAAAATATTGGCCTCTGGGCTTGTGTGCCACTCCTGAATCCTGTGTGTGCCATCTCTCACTCAGTGGGGCATAGAAAGCCTTTTTTTTATTATTTGGTTTCTAAATTGTCCTTGAAAAAATCATTTTATTTTATTTGGTTTCTAAATTCTTCCTGAAAAAATCATTTTATTTTATTTTGTTTCTAAAGTCTCCCTGAAAAAAAATAAAATAAAATAAAACAGTGGGAGATTAATATTGCCCTTTCTGCTTGTGTGCCAGTCTTGACTCCTGGGTGTGGCATCTCTCTCTCTCTCTCTCAAATTGTGGGCCATAGAAAGACTATTTATTTTTTTGCTTGATTTGGGTTCCAAAATCTACCTGAAAAAATCACTACATCAATCAGTGGGAGAAAAATATTGGCCTCTGGGCTTGTGTGCCACTCCTGACTCCTGTGTGTGCCATCTCTCACTCAGTGGGGCATAGAATGCCTTTTTTTTTTTTTGGTTTCTAAATTGTCCTTGAAAAAATCATTTTATTTTATTTGGTTTCTAAATTCTTCCTGAAAAAATCATTTTATTTTATTTTGTTTCTAAAGTCTCCCTGAAAAAAAAATTAAATAAATAAAACAGTGGGAGATTAATATTGCCCTTTCTGCTTGTGTGCCAGTCTTGACTCCTGGGTGTGGCATCTCTCTCTCTCTCTCTCTCTCAAATTGTGGGCCATAGAAAGCCTATTTATTTTTTTGCTTGATTTGGGTTCCAAAATCTACCTGAAAAAATCACTACATCAATCAGTGGGAGAAAAATATTGGCCTCTGGGCTTGTGTGCCACTCCTGACTCCTGTGTGTGCCATCTCTCACTCAGTGGGCCATAGAAAGCCTTTTTTTATTTGGTTTCTAAATTGTCCCTGAAAAAATCATTTTATTTTATTTGGTTTCTAAATTCTTCCTGAAAAAATCATTTTATTTTATTTTGTTTCTAAAGTCTCCCTGAAAAAAAAAAATAGGTGGGAGATTAATATTGCTCTTTCTGCTTGTGTGCCAGTCTTGACTCCTGGGTGTGCCATCTCTCTCTCTCTCTCAAATTGTGGGCCATAGAAAGCCTATTTATTTTTTTTGCTTGATTTGGGTTTCAAAATCTACCTGAAAAAATCAGTACATCAATCAGTGGGAGAAAAATATTGGCCTCTGGGCTTGTGTGCCACTCCTGACTTCTGTGTGTGCCATCTCTCACTCAGTGGGCCATAGAAAGCCTTTTTTTGTTTTTTTATTTGGTTTCTAAATTGTCCCTGAAAAACTCATTTTATTTTATTTGGTTTCTAAAGTCTCCCTGAAAAAAAAAAAATAGGTGGGAGATTAATATTGCCCTTTCTGCTTGTGTGCCAGTCTTGACTCCTGGGTGTTAGGTCTCGAGTTCCCGCTTCTGCACAGGGGGAATCTCGAGCCATCTCCGCTGCGGTCTCCTATTCTTATCCAGCCGCAGTGGAGTCTGCTCAGCAGGGACATCGGTCCCAGCGTCTTGCTCAGTCTCACTCTGTACAGAGAGTTACTGCTGCTGCTTCAGCTTCTGCCATTAAAGCCAGTGCTGGTCAGCAGCGAGCGGACTTCTCTGGGACTAAGTCCTTGTCTGCACACACTGAGCATGCCCAGGGCAAGATCTCCCGTTGGAGATCGAGGGTCATGTGCTCAGGCTCTGCAGCACATTCCATTGGTCCTCTTGGCAGGTCTTGGAAGGGCAAAGTTTCTGTGGCCACTTCCCGTGCTGCAACTATATAAACTGCGCATGACCGCACGGCCATGCGCTAGTGTACAATTGTTAATGTGTGTATGTTGTGAGTGCAAGTCGTCCTTGGATACCCCTACCCTATTGAATGTCTGTTCGCGGAAGGTGTATGGTTGCTATCTAGCGCCCGACTTATCCTACAGCACGTATCACACATTACAGCGTCCAGTTGCTGTGACCGCCAGTACGGCGCCGTGCACTTCCTCTGTGCTTTCCTTACCCAAGCCTGGGTGGTTAGTGGCGTTCGTCAGTGCGGCACCGCATGCACTCTTGTGCCTTAATATTGTTATGTAGTTTCCTTACACACCCAGTTGCGGTGTTGTGCTAGCAAGGGTCTAATCGGACTTCAATCCTAGTTGGGGTTGAGTTCGCTGACTACTTGCTCGCGCTCTATGTGCGGTACCGCGGTCCTGTGACGCAACAGGATCGCTTCCTTCACGCTGGGTGAAGTTTAACCCACGTGTATACTTATGAGTACCGCCATATAGTCCGTCATTACTTGGCAGCAGGTTCCATCTCTGCACGGTGGACCCCGGGCTGCGAACGCACCATACTCTATCTGTCTTATTATTTGGTGCGTTCCGCTAGCCCTAACATTACACTAGCGCCAGGGTCTGGCTAGTAATGACGGACAAACAGCAATCCTTGCAGTATATCCAGCAGCTGGAGGGTAGGTTGGCGGCTCTTGAGAGCGCAACCTCAGCTGTGGATGTTACCGCAGTTGCTGTACAGGCTGCTAGCGTGGCTGCAGCAACCCTGTCCATTGCCACCCCTGCTCCGACATTTTCTCGCCTCCCGCTGCCAGAAAAATTTTCTGGTGATAGCAAATTTTGTAGGGGATTTGTGAGTCAGTGCTCTATTCACCTCGAGCTCCTGGCTGCACGTTTTCCCACAGAGCGGGCTAAGGTGGGATTTATAGTGTCTCTCTTGTCGGACAGGGCGTTGGAATCTGCTACGCCGCTGTGGGAGCGTGGCGATCATGTGGTGCAGAGTGCGCCGCTGTTTCTGAGCACTCTGAAACAGGTCTTTTTAGGACCTCAAGTCACCCATGATACTGCGCTCCAACTGCTGGCATTAACTCAGGGTGAGTCCTTGGTCAGTCATTTTGCCGTCCAATTCCGTACTTTAGCTTCTGAGCTGGATTGGTCGGATAAAGCTCTTATCCCCATATTTTGGAGGGGCCTGGCTGACCACGTTAAGGACGCTCTGGCCACTAGGGAGGTTCCTGCCACACTGGAGGAGTTAATAACTGTCTCCTCTCGAATTGACCTCCGTTTTAACGAGCGGAGGTTAGAGCGAGCCCAGTGTAGGCAGAGGTTTCGGCTGGCTCCTACCTTCGCCAAACCTCTGGAATCTCCGGTTCCTGAGTCACATGAGGCCAG
Organism: Ranitomeya imitator; assembly: GCF_032444005.1. Lineage (NCBI taxonomy): Eukaryota > Metazoa > Chordata > Amphibia > Anura > Dendrobatidae > Ranitomeya > Ranitomeya imitator. The sequence goes on from NC_091287.1 coordinate 439,219,851, forward strand.
GGAAGTGTCACAAGCGGGATCTAAGTCCCGGACCGCTTGTGCACTCAAGGTCTGTCATGTTTGCCAGCAGTCAGGACATCTAGCCACCAGATGTTCTCAGCGGTCGAGGAAACGTCAGCGTCTAGTGGTAGTAGGTGGAGGTACACTAGACACGGCGACGTTTGCCTCTAAATTGTCCTTTAAGGGGACAATTACTATAGGCTCATTCTCCCACTTGGTAGAGCTCTGCGTGGATTCTGGGGCGGAGGGCAATTTTATGTCTTCTGCCTTCGCCCAACGTCACGCAATACCACTGGTTATGCTAGCTCAACCAGTAACGGTACGAGTGGTGAATGGGTCGACACTGCCCTCACAGATAACACACCAGACGATCCCTTTTACTCTGTCCATGTCGCCATCTCATCAGGAGATTATATCTCTGCTCGTCATTCCTGAGGGAATTGATGAGGTCCTGTTGGGAATACCTTGGCTATGGTACCACTCTCCTCATATCGAGTGGTCCTCTGGCAGAATCCTGGGATGGGGCGAATCTTGTGGGGGTAGGTGTCAGAGGGAGTGCGTTCAGGTTGCTACTAGAGGTACCCGCAGATCTTTCCTCTCTCCCCAAGCAGTATTGGTCTTATGCAGACGTGTTCTCCAAAAAGGCGGCGGAGATCCTTCCGCCCCATCGCCCCTATGACTGTCCTATTGATCTCTTGCCTGGTGCTGAGCCTCCCCGGGGTCGAGTCTATCCGCTATCTCTCCTGGAGACGGAGGCAATGTCACAGTACATCCAGGAAAATCTGGCAAGAGGATTCATTAGGAAGTCAGTGTCACCTGCTGGGGCAGGGTTCTTCTTCGTGCAGAAGAAGAATGGGGAATTGCGTCCATGCATAGACTACAGGGGTCTTAATGCCATCACCGTTAAAAATAAGTATCCTTTGCCCTTGATATCTGAGCTCTTCGATAGGCTTCGGGGAGCAAGGGTATTTACTAAACTAGATCTGCGGGGTGCTTACAACCTGATTCGCATCCGTGAGGGGGACGAATGGAAGACGGCTTTTAACACCAGGGATGGGCACTATAAATATCTGGTGATGCCCTTCGGGCTCTGTAATGCCCCAGCCGTTTTCCAAGACTTTGTGAATGATATCTTCCGGGATATGCTTTCCACCTCGGTCGTAGTCTATCTGGATGATATTCTCATCTACTCTCCAGATATTGACTCCCACCTGAGAGATGTTTGCAAAGTCTTCGACCTCCTACGGGCAAACTCCCTCTATGCCAAGTTGGAGAAGTGTATGTTTGAGCAGGAGTCCTTACCTTTCCTGGGTTACATCATCTCTGCCCAGGGATTGGCTATGGATCCTGCCAAACTACAGGCTGTGATGGACTGGCAGGAACCCCATTCTCTTAAAGCGGTGCAGCGCTTTATGGGGTTCATTAATTATTATCGCCAGTTCATTCCGCACTTCTCAACTTTGGTAGCTCCCTTGGTTGCCCTCACCAAGAAGGGGGCGAATCCCAAATTGTGGTCTGAGGAGGTCTCCAAGGCCTTTAACTCTATAAAGTCACACTTCGCTAGCGCTCCCATCCTACATCGCCCCGATGTTGATAAGCCATTTATCATGGAGGTGGATGCCTCTTCTGTTGGTGCTGGAGCAGTCCTCTTCCAAAAGGATGCTCAAGGTCGGAAGCATCCTTGCTTCTTTTTCTCCAAGACCTTCTCACCAGCAGAGAGGAATTATTCCATCGGGGACAGGGAGTTGCTAGCCATGAAGTTGGCTTTCTCGGAGTGGAGACATCTCTTGGAGGGAGCACGTTTTCCCTTCCAAGTCTTCCCAGACCATAAAAATTTGGTGTACCTGCAGACAGCCCAGCGGTTGAATTCTCGCCAGGCCAGATGGTCCTTATTCTTCTCCCGGTTTCATTTCACCCTCCATTTTCTTTCTGGGGAGAAGAACATTCGGGCCGACGCTCTCTCTCGCTCCGTTGTGTCATCTGCGGAGGAGGAGGAGGAGCCTCAGCTTATTGTCCCCACCGAGAGCTTGAGAACTGTGGCCCCGGTTTCGCTAGAGTCTGTGCCCCGGGCAAGACTTTTGTTCCATCCAGTTTGCGACCGGAGGTTCTCTCTTGGGCACACTCGTCCAGGGTGGGTGGACATTTTGGTACCAAAAGGACATCTGAGTTACTGGCGAGGACATACTGGTGGCCGCATATGGCTCGTGATGACGCAGAGTATGTTGGGGCGTGTGTCTCTTGCGCCAAGAACAAGACTCCTCGGCAACGGCCAGCTGGTTTGCTTTATCCTCTGCCGGTGGCGGACAGGCCCTGGGAGATGGTCGGGATGGACTTTGTGGTGGGCTTACCCAAGTCTCGTAACTACACCATTATCTGGGTGATCTCCGACCATTTTTCCAAAATGGTGCACTTGGTGCCTCTTCCACGGCTACCTTCTGCACGGGCGTTGGCTGTCTTGTTCGTCAAGCATATCTTTCGCCTACACGGTATGCCAGACAATATTGTTAGTGACCGGGGTCCCCAGTTTGCGTCTCGATTCTGGAGAGAGCTTTGTCGTCTACTCAGTATTGAGTTGAATCTCTCTTCAGCATATCATCCCGAGACGAATGGGTTGGTAGAGAGGGCCAACCAGACCTTGGTCACATATTTACGACATTTTGTTTCTGCCAGGCAGGATGACTGGGCATCCTTGCTACCGTGGGCAGAGTTTGCACTTAACAATGCCGTAGCCGACTCCACCGGTCAGACTCCATTCCTCCTAAATTACGGCCAGCATCCGCGTGTTCCAGTGCCCATGCCTGTGTCTTCTGCTGACTCCAGGGTGGCAGACTGGGCTGTGGAGGCACGGGACATTTGGGACCGCACGCAGGATGCCATTCGGGCCTCCAAGGAGAGAATGAGGTCCTCCGCCGATGTTCATCGGCACCCTGCTCCGACCTTTGATCCTGGCAACTTGGTGTGGCTCTCCACCCGTAACATCAGGCTGCGAGTTGAGTCCACTAAGTTTGCTCCTCGCTACTTGGGTCCCTTCAAGGTTCTCGAACGGGTTCATCCTGTGGTCTACCGTTTGGCTCTTCCTCCACGCTTGGGTATCACCGACACCTTTCATGTGTCCCTCTTGAAACCCGTATACATGTCCCGGTTTTCCGAGTCATCTGCCGGGACATCGGGTTCGTCTACGGACGATTACGAGGTGAACGCTATTTTGGGGTACAAGGTGGTACGCGGCAAAAAGTTCTATCTGGTGGATTGGAAGGGTTATGGCCCAGAGGACAGGTCATGGGAGCCTGCTGAAAACATTCGGGCCCCACAGCTCATTGCAGCCTTCGAGCGTAGCGAGGCCCAAGGAGGGGGGTGCCCTAGGAGGGGGGGTAATGTTAGGTCTCGAGTTCCCGCTTCTGCACAGGGGGAATCTCGAGCCATCTCCGCTGCGGTCTCCCATTCTTATCCAGCCGCAGTGGAGTCTGCTCAGCAGGGACGTCGGTCCCAGCGTCTTGCTCAGTCTCACTCTGTACAGAGAGTTACTGCTGCTTCTTCAGCTTCTGCCATTAAAGCCAGTGCTGGTCAGCAGTGAGCGGACTTCTCTGGGACTAAGTCCTTGTCTGCACACACTGAGCATGCCCAGGGCAAGATCTCCCGTTGGAGATCGAGGGTCATGTGCTCAGGCTCTGCAGCACATTCCATTGGTCCTCTTGGCAGGTCTTGGAAGGGCAAAGTTTCTGTGGCCACTTCCTGTGCTGCAACTATATAAACTGCGCATGACCGCACGGCCATGCGCTAGTGTACAATTGTTAATGTGTGTATGTTGTGAGTGCAAGTCGTCCTTGGATACCCCTACCCTATTGAATGTCTGTTCGCGGAAGGTGTATGGTTGCTATCTAGCACCCGACTTATCCTACAGCACGTATCACACATTACAGCGTCCAGTTGCTGTGACCGCCAGTACGGCGCCGTGCACTTCCTCTGTGCTTTCCTTACCCAAGCCTGGGTGGTTAGTGGCGTTCGTCAGTGCGGCACTGCATGCACTCTTGTGCCTTAATATTGTTATGTAGTTTCCTTACACACCCAGTTGCGGTGTTGTGCCAGCAAGGGTCTAATCGGACTTCAATCCTAGTTGGGGTTGAGTTCGCTGACTACTTGCTCGAGCTCTATGTGCGGTACCGCGGTCCTGTGACGCAACAGGATCGCTTCCTTCACGCTGGGTGAAGTTTAACCCACGTGTGTATACTTATGAGTACCGCCATATAGTCCGTCATTACTTGGCAGCAGGTTCCATCTCTGCACGGTGGACCCCGGGCTGCGAACGCACCATACTCTATCTGTCTTATTATTTGGTGCGTTCCGCTAGCCCTAACACTGGGTGTGCCATCTCTCTCTCTCTCTCAAATTGTGGGCCATAGAAAGCCTATTTATTTTTTTGCTTGATTTGGGTTCCAAAATCTACCTGAAAAAATCAGTACATCAATCAGTGGTAGAAAAATATTGGCCTCTGGGCTTGTGTGCCTTTTTTTGTTTTTTTATTTGGTTTCTAAATTGTCCCTGAAAAAATCATTTTATTTTATTTGGTTTCTAAATTCTTCCTGAAAAAAATCATTTTATTTTATTTTGTTTCTAAAGTCTCCCTGAAAAAAAAAAAAAGTAGGTGGGAGATTAATATTGCCCTTTCTGCTTGTGTGCCAGTCTTGACTCCTGGGTGTGCCATCTCTCTCTCTCAAATTGTGGGCCATAGAAAGCCTATTTTTTTTTTTGCTTGATTTGGGTTCCAAAATCTACCTGAAAAAATCACTACATCAATCAGTGGGAGAAAAATATTGGCCTCTGGGCTTGTGTGCCACTCCTGACTCCTGTGTGTGCCTTTTCTCACTCAGTGGGCCATAGAAAGCCTTTTTTTGTTTTTTTATTTGGTTTCTAAATTGTCCCTGAAAAAATCATTTTATTTTATTTGGTTTCTAAATTCTTCCTTTTAAAATTATTTTATTTTATTTTGTTTATAAAGTCTCCCTAAAAAAAAATAAAATAAATAAAACAGTGGGAGATTAATATTGACATTTGTGCTTGAGTGACAGTCCTGCGTGTGTGGCATCTCTGTGATTTTGTGCCACAGAAAACAGAGTGTGTAAATTGTGCCTGATTTTCCTTGTGGTCTCACCAACCTGTAAAGGGATATTGAAATCATACTGAAGTTATAGGTCACCGTGTAAGTTGTTTGACAGCAACAAATAAAGTTACTTTGGTTAAGTTTTTAAAACAACGAGGAAGTCTGGTGCAAGAGGTCGTGGCCGTGGGCGTTCATTGTCAGCTGGTAATGATGGTAGTGGTAGTGCAGCATCAGGTGGTCGTGGGAAAAAAAATATTCCACCTAAGTCTGGAGCTGTGGAGCCAGGTTCGTCGTCTGGCTACACAAGGCCTCGAACGCTCTCTTTTCTGGGAGTAGGAAAACCGCTTTTAAAGCCGGAGCAGCAACAGCAAGTTTTGGCTTACCTTGCAGACTCAGCCTCTAGCTCTTTTGCCTCCTCTTCTGAAACTGGTAAATGTAAAAGCAGCGCGTCGCTTGTGGATGTTCACGGTCAGGGACAAGTCGCTTCCTTGTCCTCTTCAGCAAAAACAACAACAAGAGAGAAGGATGCAGCAGGCGACACAACGGGTTACTCCATGGAGCTCTTTACACATACCGTCCCTGGCTTAGAAAGTGAAACACTTAACAGACCATGCCCATTACAAGTAGATTCTGACATGGAGTGCACTGATGCACAGCCACAGCCAGACTACTATGCTGGTCCTTTGACTCAGACCACAACATTGCCCTCTCAGGGTACTGATCCACAATCAGACCCTGATGAGACTATGTTGCCCCGTCACGAACGCTATACCACCGACCGACACGGTGACACAGACGAAGTTGCACATGAGCTAGAAGAGGAGGTAATAGATGACCCAGTTGTTGACCCCGATTGGCAGCCATTGGGGGAACAGGGTGCAGGAGGCAGTAGTTCAGAAGCGGAGGTGGAGGAGGGGCCGCAGCAGGCATCAACATCGCAACAGGTTCCATCTGCCGGGCCCGTATCTGGCCCAAAACGCGTGTCAAAGCCAAAACCTGTTGGAGGACAGCGTGGCCATCCGGTTAAAGCTCAGTCTGCAATCCCTGAAAAGGGATCCGATGCTAGGAAGAGTGCAGTCTGGCATTTTTTTAAACAACATCCAATTGATCAGCGCAAAGTCATCTGTCAAAAATGTTCAACTAGCTTAAGCAGAGGTCAGAATCTGAAAAGTCTCAATACAAGTTGCATGCATAGACATTTAACCACCATGCATTTTCAAGCCTGGACTAATGAAGCTAGTCAGCAACGCAACATCCCTTCCGTCACTGTAAGGCCACCATTTTCCACACCACCGGCAGTATCTGTGCAGGTTTCTTTGCCAGCCAAAAGCAGTCAGGGTCAGGGAATCACCAGTTTTGTAGGAGGAAATATTGCATCTAGGGCACCGGCGGAAACAATACCGTCTCCAACCGTCTCTCAGTCTGCCATGTCCACCGGCACACCCGCAAGTTCCACGATCTCCAGCTCTCCAGTCCAGCTCACCCTACATGAGACTCTGGTTAGAAAAAGGAAGTATTTATCCTCGCATCCGCGTACACAGGGTTTTAACGCCCACATAGCTAGACTAATCTCGTTAGAGATGATGCCCTACCGGTTAGTTGAAAGCGAAGCTTTCAAAGCCCTGATGGAGTACGCTGAACCACGCTACGAGCTACCCAGTCGACACTTTTTTTTCCAGAAAAGCCATCCCAGCCCTGCACCAGCATGTTAAACAGCGCATCGTCCATGCACTCAGGCAATCTGTGAGTACAAAGGTGCACCTGACTACAGATGCATGGACCAGTAGGCATGGCCAGGGACGTTACGTGTCCATCACGGCACACTGGGTGAATGTGGTAGATGCAGGGTCCACAGGGGACATCAATTTCGGGACAGTTGTGCCTAGCCCACGGTCTAGGAAACAGTTGGCTGTAGGCGTTCGCACCCCCTCCTCCTCCTCCTCGTCCTCCTGCAGAAGCGACAGCTCTTCCTCAGACCGCAGTCAGCCAACCACTCCATCGGCAGCTGACACTGTTGCACACCAGTTGTCCCATTATGGGCCAGCTACTGGCAAGCGTCAGCAGGCTGTATTGGCTATGAAGTGTTTGGGCGACAACAGACACACCGCGGAAGTTCTGTCCGAGTTCTTGCAACAAGAAACGCAGTCGTGGCTGGGCACAGTAGAACTTGAGGCAGGCAAGGTAGTGAGTGATAACGGAAGGAATTTCATGGCTGCCATCTCCCTTTCCCAACTGAAACACATTCCTTGCCTGGCTCACACCTTAAACCTGGTGGTGCAGTGCTTATTGAAAACTTATCCTGGGTTCTCCGACCTGCTCCTCAAAGTGCGTGGACTTTGCTCACATATCCGACGTTCGCCTGTACACTCCAGCCGTATGCAGACCTATCAGCGTTCTTTGAACCTTGCCCAGCATCGCCTAATCATAGACGTTGCAACAAGGTGGAACTCAACACTGCACATGCTTCAGAGACTGTGCCAACAGAGGCGGGCTGTTATGTTTTTGTGGGAGGATACACATACACGGGCAGGCAGTAGGATGGCAGACATGGAGTTGTCAGGTGTGCAGTGGTCAAAGATACAAGACATGTGTCAAGTCCTTCAGTGTTTTGAGGAATGCACACGGCTGGTTAGTGCAGACAACGCCATAATAAGCATGAGCATCCCCCTAATGTGTCTGCTGATGCAAAGTTTGACGCACATAAAGGATCAGGCGTCTGCACCAGAGGAAGAGGAAAGCCTTGATGACAGTCAGCCATTGTCTGGTCAGGGCAGTGTACAGGACGAGGTAGCGGGCGAAGAGGAGGTGGAGGACGAGGAGGATGATGGGGATGAGTATATTTTTAATGAGGAAGCTTTCCCGGGGGCACTGGAAATTGGTTGCGTGGCAAGGCCGGGTTCTGGTTTTTTGAGGGACACAAGTGACGTAGATTTGCCTGAAACTGCCCCTCAACCAATCACAACCGCAGATTTGACAACTGGAACTTTGGCCCACATGGCGGATTATGCCTTACGTATCCTCAAAAGGGACACACGCATTACTAAAATGATGAACGATGACGATTACTGGTTGGCCTGCCTCCTTGATCCACGCTATAAAGGCAAATTGCAAAATATTATGCCACATGAGAACTTGGAACTAATATTAGCAACCAAACAATCAACTCTTGTTGACCGTTTGCTTCAGGCATTCCCAGCACACAGCGCCAGTGATCGTTCTCACACGAGCTCCAGGGGGCAGCAGACCAGGAGTGTTAGGGGTGCACACATCAGAAGTGGCGTTGGACAGAGGGGTTTTCTGACCAGGTTGTGGAGTGATTTTGCTATGACCGCAGACAGGACAGGTACTGCTGCATCAATTGAAAGTGACAGGAGACAACATTTGTCCAGTATGGTTACTAACTATTTTTCATCCCTTATCGATGTTCTCCCTCAACCGTCATTCCCATTTGATTACTGGGCATCAAAATTAGACACCTGGCCAGAATTGGCAGAATATGCATTGCAGGAGCTTGCTTGCCCTGCAGCTAGTGTCCTATCAGAAAGAGTATTCAGTGCTGCAGGTTCAATATTAACCGAAAAAAGGACTCGTCTGGCTACCCAAAATGTTGATGATCTAACATTCATTAAAATGAACCGCAACTGGATTTCGAATTCTTTTGCCCCACCTTGCATGGCAGACACCTAGCTTTCCTATGAAAAGCTCTTGCCTGTGGACTACTGTGAATTACTTTTCGAATGTCTAATTTGCTGCAGCTGATTGTCCAGCATACGACATGTTTACACCTCCCTAAATGGCCAAACTCCCCACACGGGGCCGTGGTATCGCGACTTGGCGCAAGCACCCGTGAGAGTGCTGTTTGTCTGAAGAGGTGGGTGTGCCCGCTTTTGGTCGACGGCACTGCCACTGGGCCCCTCATAGTACAATAAAGTGTCTCTGGCGGTGGTGGTGCGCACCCAACATCAGACACACTGTTGTAACATGAGGGACCCTGGGCCTGTACCGCCGGCCACAAGAGAGTTCACCCAACCCCAGGTCAAACATTGCTCTACCACTTCCACAGTTATCTCTCACACTTCCACCAATGTTTAGTCTATGCGCTGACATCCTTCCATTCCTGCCACTGACAATACCATTGTGTTGACATGTATGATGGTACTTAACATAGTCAGGGGCAGTGTTCTCTATTTCCCACAGTAAATAATTTGCGCTAAATTAGTAGGTCTGAAACTACGCAGAGGATCCCACCCCTGAACCTAATGATTGCACCCTTTAGTGTTTTTCGTTTATTTATTGTTTTGGACTACTAACTGGCAGACACTCATTACAGTCGGCCTCCGCTGACCAGACCACTGCTGCCCGTCTACCCCTGGAACCAATTTTAAATTGCCTACAGCCAGCCCATTTTATTATGTTAAGCCTTTGAAGCCTGTCTGCGGCCCATTCTTTCAACTACTACTACACTGACCTGTCTACTGCTGCCCGTGTACTCCTGGAACCAATTATAAAGTGCCTACAGCCTGTCCAATTTTATTATGTTAGGCCTTCGAAGCCTGTCTGCGGTCCCTCCTTCCACTAGACCTCCACTGACCATTCTACTGCTGCCCGTGTACCCCTGGAACCAATTTTAAATTGCCAACAGCCCTATTTTTTTATGTTAGGCCTTCGAAGCCTGTCTGCGGTCCCTCCTTCCACTAGGCCTCCACTGACCATTCTACTGCTGCCCGTGTACCCCTGGAACCAATTTTAAATTGCCAACAGCCCTATTTTGTTATGTTAGGCCTTCGAAGCCTGTCTGCGGTCCCTTCTTTCTACTACTACTACACTGACCAGACCATTGCTGCCCGTGTACCCCTGGAACCAATTTTAAATTGCCTACAGCCCAATTTTTTTATGTTAGGCCTTCGAAGCCTGTCTGCGGTCCCTTCTTTCTACTACTACTACACTGACCAGACCATTGCTGCCCGTGTACCCCTGGAACCAATTTTAAATTGCCTACAGCCCAATTTTTTTATGTTAGGCCTTCGAAGCCTGTCTGCGGTCCCTCCTTCCACTAGGCCTCCACTGACCATTCTACTGCTGCCCGTGTACCCCTGGAACCAATTTTAAATTGCCAACAGCCCTATTTTGTTATGTTAGGCCTTCGAAGCCTGTCTGCGGTCCCTTCTTTCTACTACTACTACACTGACCAGACCATTGCTGCCCGTGTACCCCTGGAACCAATTTTAAATTGCCCACAGCCCAATTTTTTTATGTTAGGCCTTCGAAGCCTGTCTGCGGTCCCTCCTTCCACAAGGCCTCCACTGACCATTCTACTGCTGCCCGTGTACCCCTGGAACCAATTTTAAATTGCCAACAGCCCTATTTTGTTATGTTAGGCCTTCGAAGCCTGTCTGCGGTCCCTTCTTTCTACTACTACTACACTGACCAGACCATTGCTGCCCGTGTACCCCTGGAACCAATTTTAAATTGCCTACAGCCCAATTTTTTTATGTTAGGCCTTCGAAGCCTGTCTGCGGTCCCTCCTTCCACTAGGCCTCCACTGACCATTCTACTGCTGCCCGTGTACCCCTGGAACCAATTTTAAATTGCCTACAGCCCAATTTTTTTATGTTAGGCCTTCGAAGCCTGACTGCGGTCCCTCCTTCCACTAGGCCTCCACTGACCATTCTACTGCTGCCCGTGTACCCCTGGAACCAATTTTAAATTGCCAACAGCCCTATTTTGTTATGTTAGGCCTTCGAAGCCTGTCTGCGGTCCCTTCTTTCTACTACTACTACACTGACCAGACCATTGCTGCCCGTGTACCCCTGGAACCAATTTTAAATTGCCCACAGCCAGCCCAATTTTTTTTATGTCAGGCCTTCGAAGCCTGTCTGCGGTCCCTCCTTCCACTAGGCCTCCACTGACCATTCTACTGCTGCCCGTGTACCCCTGGAACCAATTTAAAATTGCCAACAGCCCTATTTTGTTATGTTAGGCCTTCGAAGCCTGTCTGCGGTCCCTTCTTTCTACTACTACTACACTGACCAGACCATTGCTGCCCGTGTACCCCTGGAACCAATTTTAAATTGCCTACAGCCCAATTTTTTTATGTTAGGCCTTCGAAGCCTGTCTGTGGTCCCTCCTTCCACTAGGCCTCCACTGACCATTCTACTGCTGCCCGTGTACCCCTGGAACCAATTTTAAATTGCCTACAGCCCAATTTTTTTATGTTAGGCCTTCGAAGCCTGTCTGCGGTCCCTTCTTCCACTAGGCCTCCACTGACCATTCTACTGCTGCCCGTGTACCCCTGGAACCAATTTTAAATTGCCAACAGCCCTATTTTGTTATGTTAGGCCTTCGAAGCCTGTCTGCGGTCCCTTCTTTCTACTACTACTACACTGACCAGACCATTGCTGCCCGTGTACCCCTGGAACCAATTTTAAATTGCCCACAGCCCAATTTTTTTATGTTAGGCCTTCGAAGCCTGTCTGCGGTCCCTCCTTCCACAAGGCCTCCACTGACCATTCTACTGCTGCCCGTGTACCCCTGGAACCAATTTTAAATTGCCAACAGCCCTATTTTGTTATGTTAGGCCTTCGAAGCCTGTCTGCGGTCCCTTCTTTCTACTACTACTACACTGACCAGACCATTGCTGCCCGTGTACCCCTGGAACCAATTTTAAATTGCCCACAGCCAGCCCAATTTTTTTTATGTCAGGCCTTCGAAGCCTGTCTGCGGTCCCTCCTTCCACTAGGCCTCCACTGACCATTCTACTGCTGCCCGTGTACCCCTGGAACCAATTTAAAATTGCCAACAGCCCTATTTTGTTATGTTAGGCCTTCGAAGCCTGTCTGCGGTCCCTTCTTTCTACTACTACTACACTGACCAGACCATTGCTGCCCGTGTACCCCTGGAACCAATTTTAAATTGCCTACAGCCCAATTTTTTTATGTTAGGCCTTCGAAGCCTGTCTGTGGTCCCTCCTTCCACTAGGCCTCCACTGACCATTCTACTGCTGCCCGTGTACCCCTGGAACCAATTTTAAATTGCCTACAGCCCAATTTTTTTATGTTAGGCCTTCGAAGCCTGTCTGCGGTCCCTTCTTCCACTAGGCCTCCACTGACCATTCTACTGCTGCCCGTGTACCCCTGGAACCAATTTTAAATTGCCAACAGCCCTATTTTGTTATGTTAGGCCTTCGAAGCCTGTCTGCGGTCCCTTCTTTCTACTACTACTACACTGACCAGACCATTGCTGCCCGTGTACCCCTGGAACCAATTTTAAATTGCCTACAGCCCAATTTTTTTATGTTAGGCCTTCGAAGCCTGTCTGCGGTCCCTCCTTCCACTAGGCCTCCACTGACCATTCTACTGCTGCCCGTGTACCCCTGGAACCAATTTTAAATTGCCAACAGCCCTATTTTGTTCTGTTAGGCCTTCGAAGCCTGTCTGCGGTCCCTTCTTTCTACTACTACTACACTGACCAGACCATTGCTGCCCGTGTACCCCTGGAACCAATTTTAAATTGCCTACAGCCCAATTTTTTTATGTTAGGCCTTCGAAGCCTGTCTGTGGTCCCTCCTTCCACTAGGCCTCCACTGACCATTCTACTGCTGCCCGTGTACCCCTGGAACCAATTTTAAATTGCCTACAGCCCAATTTTTTTATGTTAGGCCTTCGAAGCCTGTCTGCGGTCCCTTATTTCTACTACTACTACACTGACCAGACCATTGCTGCCCGTGAACCCCTGGAACCAATTTTAAATTGCCTACAGTCCAATTTTTTTATGTTAGGCCTTCGAAGCCTGTCTGCGGTCCCTCCTTCCACAAGGCCTCCACTGACCATTCTACTGCTGCCCGTGTACCCCTGGAACCAATTTTAAATTGCCAACAGCCCTATTTTGTTATGTTAGGCCTTCGAAGCCTGTCTGCGGTCCCTTCTTTCTACTACTCCTACACTGACCAGACCACTGCTGCCCGTGTACCCCTGGAACCTATTTTTTATTGCATAGAGCATCCTTTCTTTAATAGTAGGCGTACAAAGTCTGTCTGCGGTCCACTATTGAAATTGTCCTCCACTGCCCAGAGCAATGCTGCCTGTGTACCCCTGTAACCTTTTTTAAGCTGCAGTGAGCCACATTTTTGGTTTAAGGCCTACTACCTGTGTCTGTCTGCGCCACTCAATTCAGCTGTGTTCCTTTGAAAAAAGCTGAGCGTCAGTAGTCTTGTTTTCAGCCTCTAGGAATTTTAAAACTGCATTGGGGTACAACTTTGGTAGGGCCTACTAACGGTGTCTGCCGCCCCAAGGTGTGCCCCAGGTTTCGTCCACATTGCTTCGGTCTTCCGACTCTCGTTTAGTAGTTGTAGAAAACTACACTGCATTAGGCCTACAAATTGGGTATGGGGTGTAGAGAGATGGTGTGTTACACTCCAAGGTGTTCCCCAGGTTTCGTCCACATTGCTTCGGTCTTCCGACTCTCGTTTAGTAGTTGTAGAAAACTGCACTGCATTAGGCCTACAAATTGGGTATGGGGTGTAGAGAGATGGTGTGTTCCACTCCAAGGTGTTCCCCAGGTTTCCTCGCCATTGCTTCGATCTTAATGCTCTCGTTTAGTAGTTGTTGGAAACTACACTGCATTAGGCCTACAAATTGGGTATGGGGTGTAGAGCCGGTGTGTTCCACTCCAAGGTGTTCTCCAGGTTGCTTTCCTGAGCTTCTATCTTCAGGCTCTCGTTTAGTAGTTGTTGGAAACTACACTGCATTAGGCCTACAAAATGGGTATGGGGTGTAGAGAGATGGTGTGTTCCACTCCAAGGTGTTCCCCAGGTTTCCTCGCCATTGCTTCAATCTTAATGCTCTCGTTTAGTAGTTGTTGGAAACTACGCTGCATTAGGCCTACAAATTGGGTATGGGGTGTAGAGAGATGGTGTGTTCCACTCCAAGGTGTTCCCCAGGTTTCGTCCACATTGCTTCGGTCTTCCGACTCTCGTTTAGTAGTTGTAGAAAACTACACTGCATTAGGCCTACAAATTGGGTATGGGGTGTAGAGAGATGGTGTGTTACACTCCAAGGTGTTCCCCAGGTTTCCTCTCCATTGCTTCGATCTTCTGGCTCTCGTTTAGTAGTTGTTGGAAACTACACTGCATTAGGCCTACAAAATGGGTATGGGGTGTAGAGAGATGGTGTGTTCCACTCCAAGGTGTTCCCCAGGTTTCCTCGCCATTGCTACGATCTTATTGCTCTCGTTTAGTAGTTGTTGGAAACTACGCTGCATTAGGCCTACAAATTGGGTATGGGGTGTAGAGAGATGGTGTGTTCCACTCCAAGGTGTTCCCCAGGTTTCGTCCTCATTGCTTCGGTCTTCCGACTCTCGTTTAGTAGTTGTAGAAAACTACACTGCATTAGGCCTACAAATTGGGTATGGGGTGTAGAGAGATGGTGTGTTACACTCCAAGGTGTTCCCCAGGTTTCCTCTCCATTGCTTCGATCTTCTGGCTCTCGTTTAGTAGTTGTTGGAAACTACACTGCATTAGGCCTACAAATTGGGTATGGGGTGTAGAGAGATGGTATGTTCCACTCCAAGGTGTTCCCCAGGTTTCCTCGCCATTGCTTCGATATTAATGCTCTCGTTTAGTAGTTGTTGGAAACTACACTGCATTAGGCCTACAAATTGTGTATGGGGTGTAGAGACGGTGTGTTCCACTCCAAGGTGTTCTCCAGGTTGCCTTTCCTGAGCTTCTATCTTCAGGCTCTCGTTTAGTAGTTGTTGGAAACTACACTGCATTAGGCCTACAAAATGGGTATGGGGTGTAGAGAGATGGTGTGTTCCACTCCAAGGTGTTCCCCAGGTTTCCTCGCCATTGCTTCAATCTTAATGCTCTCGTTTAGTAGTTGTTGGAAACTACGCTGCATTAGGCCTACAAATTGGGTATGGGGTGTAGAGAGATGGTGTGTTCCACTCCAAGGTGTTCCCCAGGTTTCGTCCACATTGCTTCGGTCTTCCGACTCTCGTTTAGTAGTTGTAGAAAACTACACTGCATTAGGCCTACAAATTGGGTATGGGGTGTAGAGAGATGGTGTGTTACACTCCAAGGTGTTCCCCAGGTTTCCTCTCCATTGCTTCGATCTTCTGGCTCTCGTTTAGTAGTTGTTGGAAACTACACTGCATTAGGCCTACAAAATGGGTATGGGGTGTAGAGAGATGGTGTGTTCCACTCCAAGGTGTTCCCCAGGTTTCCTCGCCATTGCTTCGATCTTAATGCTCTCGTTTAGTAGTTGTTGGAAACTACACTGCATTAGGCCTACAAATTGGGTATGGGGTGTAGAGATGGTGTGTTCCACTCCAAGGTGTTCTCCAGGTTGCCTTTCCTGAGCTTCTATCTTCAGGCTCTCGTTTAGTAGTTGTTGGAAACTACACTGCATTAGGCCTACAAAATGGGTATGGGGTGTAGAGAGATGGTGTGTTCCACTCCAAGGTGTTCCCCAGGTTTCCTCGCCATTGCTTCGATCTTAATGCTCTCGTTTAGTAGTTGTTGGAAACTACACTGCATTAGGCCTACAAATTGGGTATGGGGTGTAGAGCCGGTGTGTTCCACTCCAAGGTGTTCTCCAGGTTGCCTTTCCTGAGCTTCTATCTTCAGGCTCTCATTTAGTAGTTGTTGGAAACTACACTGCATTAGGCCTACAAAATGGGTATGGGGTGTAGAGAGATGGTGTGTTCCACTCCAAGGTGTTCCCCAGGTTTCCTCGCCATTGCTTCAATCTTAATGCTCTCGTTTAGTAGTTGTTGGAAACTACGCTGCATTAGGCCTACAAATTGGGTATGGGGTGTAGAGAGATGGTGTGTTACACTCCAAGGTGTTCCCCAGGTTTCGTCCACATTGCTTCGGTCTTCCGACTCTCGTTTAGTAGTTGTAGAAAACTACACTGCATTAGGCCTACAAATTGGGTATGGGGTGTAGAGAGATGGTGTGTTACACTCCAAGGTGTTCCCCAGGTTTCCTCTCCATTGCTTCGATCTTCTGGCTCTCGTTTAGTAGTTGTTGGAAACTACACTGCATTAGGCCTACAAATTGGGTATGGGGTGTAGAGAGATGGTGTGTTCCACTCCAAGGTGTTCCCCAGGTTTCCTCGCCATTGCTTCGATCTTAACGCTCTCGTTTAGTAGTTGTTGGAAACTACACTGCATTAGGCCTACAAATTGGGTATGGGGTGTAGAGATGGTGTGTTCCACTCCAAGGTGTTCTCCAGTTTGCCTTTCCTGAGCTTCTATCTTCAGGCTCTCGTTTAGTAGTTGTTGGAAACTACACTGCATTAGGCCTACAAAATGGGTATGGGGTGTAGAGAGATGGTGTGTTCCACTCCAAGGTGTTCCCCAGGTTTCCTCGCCATTGCTTCGATCTTAATGCTCTCGTTTAGTAGTTGTTGGAAACTACACTGCATTAGGCCTACAAATTGGGTATGGGGTGTAGAGCCGGTGTGTTCCACTCCAAGGTGTTCTCCAGGTTGCCTTTCCTGAGCTTCTATCTTCAGGCTCTCATTTAGTAGTTGTTGGAAACTACACTGCATTAGGCCTACAAAATGGGTATGGGGTGTAGAGAGATGGTGTGTTCCACTCCAAGGTGTTCCCCAGGTTTCCTCGCCATTGCTTCGATCTTAATGCTCTCGTTTAGTAGTTGTTGGAAACTACACTGCATTAGGCCTACAAATTGGGTATGGGGTAAAGAGACGGTGTGTTCCACTCCAAGGTGTTCTCCAGGTTGCCTTTCCTGAGCTTCTATCTTCAGGCTCTTGTTAAATAGTGGTTAAATGGAACAACTGCATTTGGCGTACTAGTTGGTTTGGGGCCTACTAACAGTGTCTGCCGCTCCTTGCTGTTCTCCTGGTTTCCTGTCCTGAAATTCCATTTTCAGGCTCTCGTTAAGTAGTTGTTAATGTTAGACTGCATTTGGCCTACTAGTTGGGTTGGGGCCTACTAACGGTGTCTGCCACTCTTTGCTGTTCTCCTCCACTGAACAAAGCTGTGCCGCCTGTTTACTACGGTTGCCAATTTTGAGCTGCATTTCGACTACTTACTGATTTGGGCCTACTCTCTGTGTCAGCCTCTCATTCCAGTTGTCCTCCACTGCAATGCCCCCTGGTTAGTCCTGTGTTACCAATTTTGAACTGCATTTAGCCCACTTTATTCCTTGGGCCTATATCTGTGTTTCCTCCTCATCCTGCCCATTGCCCAGCCAGTGATAGATGAGTCTGCTGGTACATTGACCCATAACGCAAAATTCCCCGTGCACGCTACACAGCAAGATTGTGACCCTGCTGAAAGTCAGGTTCCTCTTCCCGCATACCATACCACCTTACACGGGGACAAAGAGGAAGGTGCAGATGAAAGTGCAGGTTCCTTCATCAGGTGGGGGAGGAATACTAGTTGGCGACGTCACTGGCACAGGGCCTCTCATAGTACGCAAAAGTGTTGCTGCCGGTGGGAGGCGCCCCCGCCGTGCAAACACACCGCTGTACTTTGAGGGGCCCTGTGCCAGTGCCAATGCCAACGAGTGGGCCCCCCCTGCTTGCTCAGGATCTCAGCACTTGCAAAGTTGAAATACTTACCTCTCCCTGCTCCACTGCCGTGACGTGTTCCAGATTTCCTGGGCCCACTAATTACTTGAACCAGCCCTACCCCCCACAACTTTAGCCAAATGACCCCCAATTTCAAATGCCTTCCAATTATTATAAGGTAAATTACGATTGACAAGCTTCTGTAACAAGAATGGATGTTTTTGCCATTAAAATGGGCAGTGTAGGTGTTTTCCTGGCCTCCACTCACTGCCGACTATGCTCCCCCAATGACTTGCATTGGGTTTCGTGTTTCGGGCGATACCCGACTTTTCGCGATAATTGGCCGATTCCACTCGACTCGACTTCTAAGATAGTCGGGTTTCGCGAAACACGACTCGACTCTAAAAAGGTCAAGGTCGCTCAACCCTAGCGACCACCAATCGGAACTGAATGGGTGCGGAAATGGCAACGCAAATGCACGCCTGTGTGACTACAACGTCACACAGGACGTCCCTCATCGAGGTCTGAATCGTCATAATAGCTGCCATGTGACAGGATCACAACGACCAACGACATCGTTGTACAGGTCGCTACAGGTCGCCGCATCGCTGCTGCGTCGTTGGGAAGATCTCACTGTTTGACATCTCACCAGCGACCACATAGCGACGCAGCAACGATCCCTGACAGGTCGTATAGTTGTCGGGATCGCTTTAGCGTCGCTAAGTGTGACGGGGCCCTAAGTCATGCCTCAAGCCAAAGAACTTTCAGAACACTCTAGAAGACATGTTATAGGGCTCGGTCCCTCTTGCATTTAAATCGGACTAATGCAATCTGATTGAAAACCGGATTGCATTCAGACCAATGTTATTCTATCATTGTGAGTTTATCTGCAATTTTTTTTTCCAGCTCGGATCAGATTGCAATCAGATTGTAAAAAAATTGGTACATGCTGTGGTTGTAATCGGAAATTGGATGACATTCACCAATAGAAGTCAATGGGTGTGATAAAAAAAAGTCACATGGCGCTTGGACTATGCGAGTGCCGTCCGATTTTTACTCACCCATGTCCTACGAAAAGCCGACAATTCATCTGCTGCATACAGTAAAACCACAGCGTGACCTGACAGAATAGAATAGGTAGAATACATATATACAAATAGAATAGATAGATATAAAGATGTTAGTAACATATATAAATTGTACCGTTATATAAATAGGAGAAAAACTGGAGTAACCAATAAATAAGTAAGAAAGTACAAAATTTATTTTAAAAAAAATCAAAGAAAAACACATATAATAAAATTGTCAATCAGGACAAGGACACGGAAGTACATACAGTAGTGAGGTGCACATGGGAGTTCAGAGGTAGTATATCTATCTGATTTACATTTGAATGCTTGTCCATGTGCTAGATAAGTAGAGCCAAAAATAAGGCACAATAAATAAAGCCCAAGTATTGTATAACAATGCGGGGATCCACAGCAGCAGCGAGAGCTGTATAGCAAGGTTTAAAGCCAAAAGTAAGGCAAAAAAAAAGTCAGGGTAAATCAACATAGATCCCAGCTGGAGATCCGCAGAGTAAAGGGACTGTATCATAAATTAAGGGCAAAACTTACCAGGCCCAGTGCACAACACTACTCAGATGGTAATGAGCCCCAAATGATGGCGGGTGACCCCGACGTACGTTTCGTGTCTATACCAGACACTTCCTCAGGGGGTGTGATGTAAGTGTGAATAGAAGGACCTTATATTGCCATGGCAATGGGTCACAGGGTGTATCACATGGTTGTGATCACCCTATGAGAAGCGGCGCTGTCGGCGCATGTGCAGTGCGGATCTCCAGCTGGGCTTGATCTATGTTGATTTACCCTGACTTTTTTTTATGCCTTACTTTTGGCTTTAAACCTTGCTATAGAGCTCTCGCTGCTGCTGTGGATCCCCACATTGTTATACAATACTTGGGCTTTATTTATTGTGCCTTATTTTTGGCTCTACTTACCTAGCACATGGACAAGCATTCAAATGTAAATCAGATAGATGTACTACCTCTGAACTCCCATGTGCACCTCACTACTGTATGTACTTCCGTGTCCTTGTCCTGATTGACAATTTTATTATATGTGTTTTTCTTTGATTTTTTTTAAATAAATTTTGTACTTTCTTACTTATTTATTGGTTACTCCAGTTTTTCTCCTATTTATATAGTTACATTACGGAGTCAATAAAATATTGTGAATGTGGGTTGATACTACTTAGTATCCCCACTTTTGGCATATTAAATATGCAATGGGGTTTTTTTCTTCTGTGTCTATAAATTGTACCGTGCATGTGCAGCTTACTGTACATGTAAATTATTTTCTGAAAAAAATGGCATGGGATCCCCATCATTTTATTAACCAGTGGAGGGAAAGCAGACAGCTGGGTGTAGATGTTTATAGCGTGGGAAGGGGCTAATACCCATTGAGTTTCCCAGACTATTAATATCAGCTTACAGCAGTATAATTGGCCTTCCCTGGTTATTAAATTGGGAGACCCCAAAAAAGTGATTTAGGATCAACCTATAATTAATAACCAGCAAAGGCTACACAGACAGCTGTGGGCTGATATTAATAGCCTAGGAAGGGACCATATATATTGGCCCCTTCCCAGACTAAAACATCAGCTCTCAGCAGCCCCAGAAATGGTGCATCAATAAGAAGTGCCAATTTTTGCACTTAGCCTCACTCTTACCACTTGCCCTGGTGTGGTGGCAAGTGAGGTGTGTTATGAAAGGCAATTCAGTATCACAATGGACATGGAGGTCAGAGCACATACAGTGACCTGACAATAACCCAAAATAATAGAACGAGCTCTGAGACGTGGGAACTCTGCAGACCGCAATCCCTGATCCTCTCCAAACACAACTAGAGGCAGCCGTGGATTGCGCCTAACGCTACCTATGCAACTCGGCACAGCCTGAGAAACTAACTAGCCTGAAGATAGAAAAAATAAGCCTACCTTGCCTCAGAGAAATACCCCAAAGGAAAAGGCAGCCCCCCACATATAATGACTGTGAGTAAGATGAAAAGACAAACGTAGGGATGAAATAGATTCAGCAAAGTGAGGCCCGATATTCTAGACAGAACGAGGATAGGAAAGATAACTTTGCGGTCTACACAAAACCCTAAAGAAAACCACGCAAAGGGGCAAAAAGACCCTCCGTACCGAACTAACGGCACGGAGGTACACCCTTTGCGTCCCAGAGCTTCCAGCAAAACAAATAGACAAGCTGGACAGAAAAATAGCAACAAATAGCAAAGAAGCACTTAGCTATGCAGAGCAGCAGGCCACAGGAATGATCCAGAGAAACACAAGTCCAACACTGGAACATTGACAGGAAGCATGAATCAAAGCATTAGGTGGGGTTAAGTAGAGAAGCACCTAACGACCTCACCAGATCACCTGAGGGAGGAAACTCAGAAGCAGCAGTACCAGTTTCCTCCACAAACGGAAGCTCCCAGAGAGAATCAGCCGAAGTACCACTTGTGACCACAGGAGGGAGCTCTGCCACAGAATTCACAACAGTACCCCCCCCTTGAGGAGGGGTCACCGAACCCTCACCAGAGCCCCCAGGCCGACCAGGATGAGCCACATGAAAGGCACGAACAAGATCGGGAGCATGGACATCAGAGGCAAAAACCCAGGAATTATCCTCCTGAGCATAACCCTTCCATTTAACCAGATACTGGAGTTTCCGTCTTGAAACACGAGAATCCAAAATCTTCTCCACAATATACTCCAATTCCCCCTCCACCAAAACCGGGGCAGGAGGGTCAACAGATGGAACCATAGGTGCCACGTATCTCCGCAACAATGACCTATGGAAGACGTTATGTATGAAAAAAGAATCTGGGAGGGTCAGACGAAAAGACACAGGATTAATAACCTCAGAAATCCTATAAGGACCAATGAAACGAGGTTTAAACTTCGGAGAGGAAACCTTCATAGGAATATGACGAGAAGATAACCAAACCAGATCCCCAACACGAAGTCGGGGACCCACACGGCGTCTGCGATTAGCGAAACGTTGAGCCTTCTCCTGGGACAAGGTCAAATTGTCCACTACATGAGTCCAAATCTGCTGCAACCTGTCCACCACAGTATCCACACCAGGACAGTCCGAAGACTCAACCTGTCCTGAAGAGAAACGAGGATGGAACCCAGAATTGCAGAAAAACGGCGAAACCAAGGTAGCCGAGCTGGCCCGATTATTAAGGGCGAACTCAGCCAAAGGCAAAAAGGACACCCAGTCATCCTGATCGGCAGAAACAAAGCATCTCAGATAGGTTTCCAAGGTCTGATTGGTTCGTTCGGTCTGGCCATTAGTCTGAGGATGAAAAGCCGAGGAAAAAGACAAGTCAATGCCCATCCTACCACAAAAGGCTCGCCAAAACCTCGAAACAAACTGGGAACCTCTGTCAGAAACGATATTCTCTGGAATGCCATGCAAACGAACCACATGCTGGAAGAACAATGGCACCAAATCAGAGGAGGAAGGCAACTTGGACAAGGGTACCAGATGGACCATCTTAGAAAAGCGATCACAGACCACCCAAATGACTGACATCTTTTGAGAGACGGGAAGATCTGAAATAAAATCCATAGAGATATGTGTCCAAGGTCTCTTCGGGACCGGCAAGGGCAAAAGCAACCCACTGGCACGAGAACAGCAGGGCTTAGCCCGAGCACAAATCCCACAGGACTGCACAAAAGAACGCACATCCCGCGACAGAGACGGCCACCAAAAGGATCTAGCCACTAACTCTCTGGTACCAAAGATTCCAGGATGACCAGCCAACACCGAACAATGAACCTCAGAGATCACTTTATTTGTCCACCTATCCGGGACAAACAGTTTCTCCGCTGGACAACGATCAGGTTTATTATATACATATTAATCCAGTTGACCTAAAGCCACAACAGGCTTGGTCACATTCCGTAGACTAATCATATCAACAAGAGCCATGCAAAAAAATGACACGTGGCTCATGGAATGCAAATATATCAAATTTATTAATAGTTACATAAACATAATAATAATAATACCAGAATACCTCAAAATGCAACAACACACCGAATGCTAGGGCATAACAATATTGCTAACTTAATGCTACATCTTGCTACTATTGACCAATCTATATACACATCACACTACCTGATGCTAACAATAGTGGCCCTAACTACCCCAGCATAAACTTAAACCAATTGGACCATCTGGACCTAAATGGGAAAAGTGCTGGAGGAACACTACGGTACCAGGACTGATATGCTTAAAGTCAATAGACCAGGCAAGACTCCATCGCAAAAATAAACAAACATACGCATATTTACCAGTGGTTTGCCTTTGCCTCGGTGAATGTCCCACCCCGACGCGCGTTTCGCCTGTTCTTCTTCCGGGGGCACGCCGGCGGAAGAAGAACAGGCGAAACGCGCGTCGGGGTGGGACATTCACCGAGGCAAAGGCAAACCACTGGTAAATACGCGTATGTTTGTTTATTTTTGCGATGGAGTCTTGCCTGGTCTATTGACTTTAAGCATATCAGTCCTGGTACCGTAGTGTTCCTCCAGCACTTTTCCCATTTAGGTCCAGATGGTCCAATTGGTTTAAGTTTATGCTGGGGTAGTTAGGGCCACTATTGTTAGCATCAGGTAGTGTGATGTGTATATAGATTGGTCAATAGTAGCAAGATGTAGCATTAAGTTAGCAATATTGTTATGCCCTAGCATTCGGTGTGTTGTTGCATTTTGAGGTATTCTGGTATTATTATTATTATGTTTATGTAACTATTAATAAATTTGATATATTTGCATTCCATGAGCCACGTGTCATTTTTTTGCATGGCTCTTGTTGATATGATCAGGTTTATTAGCCTGAAATTTTTGCAGCAGCCGCCGCAAATCAGGGGAGATGGCAGACACAATTACTCCTTCCTTGAGGATACCCGCCGGCTCAGATAAACCCGGAGAGTCGGGCACAAAACTCCTAGACAGAGCATCCGCCTTCACATTTTTAGAGCCCGGAAGGTACGAAATCACAAAGTCAAAACGGGCGAAAAACAGCGACCAACGAGCCTGTCTAGGATTCAAACGCTTAGCAGACTCGAGATAAGTCAGGTTCTTATGATCAGTCAATACCACCACGCGATGCTTAGCTCCTTCAAGCCAATGACGCCACTCCTCTAATGCCCACTTCATGGCCAGCAACTCTCGGTTGCCCACATCATAATTCCGCTCAGCAGGCGAAAACTTCCTGGAAAAAAAAGCGCATGGTTTCATCACTGAACAATCAGAACCTCTCTGCGACAAAACAGCCCCTGCTCCAATCTCAGAAGCATCAACCTCGACCTGGAACGGAAGAGAAACATCAGGTTGACACAACACAGGGACAGAAGAAAAACGACGCTTCAACTCTTGAAAAGCTTCCACAGCAGCAGAAGACCAATTGACCAAATCAGCACCCTTCTTGGTCAAATCGGTCAATGGTTTGGCAATACTAGAAAAATTGCAGATGAAGCGACGATAAAAATTAGCAAAGCCCAGGAACTTTTGCAGACTTTTCAGAGATGTCGGCTGAGTCCAATCATGGATGGCTTGGACCTTAACAGGATCCATCTCGATAGTAGAAGGGGAAAAGATGAACCCCAAAAATGAAACCTTCTGCACACCAAAGAGACACTTTGATCCCTTCACAAACAAAGAGTTAGCACGCAGGACCTGAAAAACCGTTCTGACCTGTTTCACATGAGACTCCCAATCATCCGAGAAGATCAAAATGTCATCCAAGTACACAATCAGGAATTTATCCAGGTACTCTCGGAAGATGTCATGCATAAAGGACTGAAACACTGATGGAGCATTGGCAAGTCCGAATGGCATCACTAGATACTCAAAATGACCCTCGGGCGTATTAAATGCAGTTTTCCATTCATCGCCTCGCCTGATTCGCACCAGATTATACACACCACGAAGATCAATCTTGGTGAACCAACTAGCCCCCTTAATCCGAGCAAACAAATCAGATAACAAAGGCAAGGGGTACTGAAATTTAACAGTGATCTTATTAAGAAGGCGATAATCTATACAAGTTCTCAGCGAACCATCCTTTTTGGCTACAAAAAAGAACCCTGCTCCTAATGGCGACGATGACGGGCGAATATGCCCCTTCTCCAGGGATTCCTTCACATAACTGCGCATAGCGGTGTGCTCAGGCACGGATAAATTAAACAGTCAACCTTTTGGGAATTTACTACCAGGAATCAAATTGATAGCACAATCACAATCCCTATGCGGAGGTAGGGCATCGGACTTGGGCTCATCAAATACATCCCGGTAATCAGACAAGAACTCTGGAACCTCAGAAGGGGTGGATGACGAAATTGACAAAAATGGAACATCACCATGTACCCCCTGACAACCCCAGCTGGACACCGACATGGATTTCCAATCCAATACTGGATTATGGGCTTGTAGCCATGGCAACCCCAACACGACCACATCATGCAGATTATGCAACACCAGAAAGCGAATATCCTCCTGATGTGCAGGAGCCATGCACATGGTCAGCTGGGTCCAGTATTGAGGCTTATTCTTGGCCAAAGGCGTAGCATCAATACCTCTCAATGGAATAGGACACTGCAAGGGCTCCAAGAAAAACCCACAACGCTTAGCATATTCCAAGTCCATCAAATTCAGAGCAGCGCCTGAATCCACAAACGCCATGACAGGATATGATGACAAAGAGCAGATCAAGGTAACGGACAGAAGAAATTTTGACTGTACCGTACCAATGGTGGCAGACCTAGCGAACCGCTTAGTGCGCTTAAGACAACCAGAGATGGCATGAGTGGAATCACCACAGTAGAAACACAGCCCCTTCAAACGTCTGTGTTCTTGCCGTTCAACTCTGGTCAAAGTCCTATCGCACTGCATAGGCTCAGGTTTAAGCTCAGGTAATACCGCCAAATGGTGCACAGATTTACGCTCACGCAAGCGTCGACCGATCTGAATAGCCAAAGACATAGACTCATTCAAACCAGCAGGCATAGGAAATCCCACCATGACATCCTTAAGGGCTTCAGAGAGACCCTTTCTGAACATAGCTGCCAGCGCAGATTCATTCCATTGAGTGAGCACTGACCATTTTCTAAATTTCTGGCAATATACCTCTATCTCATCCTGACCCTGACAAAGAGCCAGCAAATTCTTTTCTGCCTGATCCACTGAATTAGGCTCATCGTACAGCAATCCGAGTGCCAGGAAAAACGCATTGATATTATTCAATGCAGGATCTCCTGGCGCAAGAGAAAATGCCCAGTCCTGAGGGTCGACGTGCAAAAAAGAAATAATAATCAAAACCTGTTGAACTGGATCACCAGAGGAACGAGGTTTCAAGGCCAGAAATAACTTACGATAATTTTTGAAACTCAGAAACTTAGTTCTATCTCCAAAAAACAAATCAGGAATAGGAATTCTTGGTTCTAACATAGATTTCTGATCAATAGTGTCTTGAATCTTTTGTACTCTTGCCGAGAGCTGATCCACAAATGAAGACAGACTTCTAATGTCCATCGCTACACCTGTGTACTGAACCACCCAAATGTCTAATTGAAAAAAAAGACAAAACACACAGCCAAGAAAAAAAAATGGTCTCAGAACTTCTTTTTTCCCTCTATTGAGAAGCATTAGTACTTTTGGCTTCCTGTACTGTTATGAAAGGCAATTCAGTATCACAATGGACATGGAGGTCAGAGCACATACAGTGACCTGACAATAACCCAAAATAATAGAACGAGCTCTGAGACGTGGGAACTCTGCAGACCGCAATCCCTGATCCTCTCCAAACACAACTAGAGGCAGCCGTGGATTGCGCCTAACGCTACCTATGCAACTCGGCACAGCCTGAGAAACTAACTAGCCTGAAGATAGAAAAACTAAGCCTACCTTGCCTCAGAGAAATACCCCGAAGGAAAAGGCAGCCCCCCACATATAATGACTGTGAGTAAGATGAAAAGACAAACGTAGGGATGAAATAGATTCAGCAAAGTGAGGCCCGATATTCTAGACAGAACGAGGATAGGAAAGATAACTTTGCGGTCTACACAAAACCCTAAAGAAAACCACGCAAAGGGGCAAAAAGACCCTCCGTACCGAACTAACGGCACGGAGGTACACCCTTTGCGTCCCAGAGCTTCCAGCAAAACAAATAGACAAGCTGGACAGAAAAAATAGCAACAAATAGCAAAGAAGCACTTAGCTATGCAGAGCAGCAGGCCACAGGAATGATCCAGAGAAACACAAGTCCAACACTGGAACATTGACAGGAAGCATGAATCAAAGCATTAGGTGGGGTTAAGTAGAGAAGCACCTAACGACCTCACCAGATCACCTGAGGGAGGAAACTCAGAAGCAGCAGTACCAGTTTCCTCCACAAACGGAAGCTCCCAGAGAGAATCAGCCGAAGTACCACTTGTGACCACAGGAGGGAGCTCTGCCACAGAATTCACAACAGAGGTGATGCCACTTTTGTATTAGATGGTGAGTACGTATGCACTACTGATGATGGTGCTCAGGTAGGTTCCCACACCATGTGATAATAAGCTGAAGAACCTGGCACTCAACTTAATACTTGTGAAAAATGTATTCGCAGTACCAAAAAACTTTTCCGTCCCAATTCGGGACCTTCATCAGTTACGTACTAATGGGCGTTTAGAGGAAAGAACCAATGGTAATGAACTGCGCCAGTTATAAGTTAAGGCCTGTGTTCCTGGCCAAGACACGGCATCCACCAACAGAAATAAACACTTGAAATAGATCAAAAAGTGGATAGAGCTTCTCAGAAGAGGACGTGAGAGGCCAAAAAATGGCTCAACAAATTTACAATTATTTCCGCCAGAAAGTGACATGAATTTGAGTGCAAATCCTTGCTAGACAAGTGGAAATTATACATTTTCAGGTTATGCACCGCAAACAATATGCCAAATTTATTAAAAGGCATTGGCCTCTTAAAGATGAGGCACATCTTAAGAAAGCATTTTTTTATTAAAAGGAATCTGTGACCAATCTTTTGCTACCCCATATGGGGGCAACACGATGTAGAAACAGAGACGATGTTTCACTTTCAAAGCTGTAAGATGTCATTTTGCTAAAAATCACTTTTTTACATGATGCAGATCTACGAGATCTCTGAATGCTGAGTTCTGTGTAACCACCCCCTACACGCTACTAATTGGCAGATATCTGTGTACTTTGCATAGGCAGAAAGCTGCCAATCAGTAGTGTGGGCCAAGGTTATACAAAGCTCATCAATATAGAGGAATACATTTTAATGTCCTATAATAATAATCTCTCAAAAAACAGTGATTTTTTTCAAAAACTACCATAAGCAGACCAGTAAGAGAAATATCGCTGGAATCAGGGTCTCTGTTATTACATTATTATTAGGTAGCAAAACCCTGGTGATAGAGTCTCTTTAAGACAATTGTATAGTACACCAGTCTTAATAAATCTCATTGTATGAGTGAACCCATTGTTCTACAGCACCTGACAGGACTCCTTCCTTATTAGCCCATAGCAGGGGAGCGACTGTGACATCACCGAGAGACAAGTAGAGGAGCAGGCATATTCAGTTGCATTTTTATTTAGCTTTATATTTAATTGCTTGCCTACTGCTAAATGAGTATAAGTATATATCTGTTGGTGCCATGTGGCACTGTAGATCCCTGTGATTGTGCTGATCCCCTACTGCAGCAATTACAAGATAAATGCTTCATCAGTGTTACAGCACTTCTCACCACAGCAATTAGGTGGATAGACAAAAAAGGGGTTCTGTTTGTTGCCTCACTGGACATGGTTGCAGGGTGCCAATGAGCTGACAAGGGACCCAAGACCAACTATTAGCCAGATGCCAATTAGGTCTTAGGAAAAACACAGGAGTAGAGATGAGCAGATCTTTTAAAATTCAAACTCATCAACATTGCCGAATTTTCCTCCAAAATATGATTAATGGCAAATACATTTTCATGAATCTCTATACTGGAAAGCTTGCAATTTCTCGGAATACACCCGTGGGAGAGGAGAGGACAGAGAGGACACCACTGAACTTACCAGCTTACTCTCTACAGAAGAGAGAGGACCCCGCTCACCTTACGAGCTTACTCTCTACAGGAGAGAGGGAGGCCCCTGCTGACCATACGAGCTTACTCTCTACAGGAGAGAGGGAGGACCCCGCTGACCATAAGAGATTACACTCTACAGGAGAGAGGGAGGACCCTGCTGACCATAAGAGCTTACTCTCTACAGAAGAGAAAGAACTCTGATGATCATAAAAGCTTGAACTCTAAGGCCGGGGTCACACTTGCGAGTGCACTGCGAGATACTTGTGCGAGTCTCTCGCATCAATACTCGGCTCTGCCACCGGCACTCGGGACCGGAGCATGCGGCTGCATAGAAATACATGCAGCCGCACACTCGGGTCCCGAGTGCCAGCAGCTGAGCTGGGTATTGATGCAAGTTTCTCGCAGTGCACTCGCAAGTATGACACCTGCCCAAATCTCCAGGCCCAGATGGGATACACCCCGAGTACTGCAGGAATTAAGTACAGTCATTGATAGACCATTATTTTTAATCTTTAAAGACTCCATAATAACAGGGTCTGTACCACAGGACTGGCGTATAGCAAATGTGGTGCCAATATTCAAAAAGGGGACAAAAACTGAACTCGGAAATTATAGGCCAGTAAGCTTAACTTCTACTGTGGGTAAAATCCTGGAGGGCATTCTAAGGGATGCTATACTGGAGTATCTGAAGAGGAATAACCTCATGACCCAATACCAACATGGGTTTACTAGGGACCGTTCCTGTCAGACTAATCTGATCAATTTCTATTAAGAGGTAAGTTTTGGACTGGACCAAGGGAACGCAGTGGATGTAGTGTATATGGACTTTTCAAAAGCTTTTGATACGGTGCCACACAAAAGGTTGATACATACAATGAGAATAATGGGGATAGGGGAAAATATGTGTAAGTGGGTTAAGAGCTGTCTCAGGGATAGGAAACAAAGGGTGGTTATTAATTGAGCACACTCGGATTGGGTCGTGGTTAGCAGTGGGGTACCACAGGGGTCAGTATAGGGCCCTCCTCTTTTTAACATATTTATTAATGACCTTGTAGGGGGCATGCAGAGTAGAATTTCAATATTTGCAGATGACACTAAACTCTGCAGGGTAATCAATACAGGGGAGGACAATTTTATATTACAGGATGATTTATGTAAACTAGAAGCTTGGGCTGATAAATGGCAAATGAGCTTTAATGGGGATAAATGTAAGGTCATACACTTGGGTAGAAGTAATAAGATGTATAACTATGTGCTTAATTCTAAAACTATGGGCAAAACCATCAATGAAAAAGACCTGGGTGTATGGGTGGATGACAAACTCACATTTAGTGGCCAGTGTCAGGCAGCTGCTACAAAGGCAAATAAAATAATGGGATGCATTAAAAGAGGTATAGATGCTCATGAGGAGAACATAATTTTACCTCTATACAAGAGTTCTGGTCTCCGGTGTATAAGAAAGACATAGCTGAACTAGAGCGGGTGCAGAGAAGAGCAACCAAGGTTATTAGAGGACTGGGGGGTCTGCAATACCAAGATAGGTTATTATTACACTTGGGGCTATTTAGTTTTGAAAAACGAAGGCTAATGGGTGATCTTATTTTAATGTATAAGTATATGAGTACAAAGACCTTTTTGATGATCTTTTTAATCATAGACCTGAAACGGGGCAAGGGGGCATCCTCTACGTCTGGATGAAAGAAGGTTTAAGCTTAATAACAGATGAGGACCATGGAACTCTCTGCCGTATGATGTTGTAATGAGTGATTCATTAGTTAAATTTAAGAGGGGATTGGATGCCTTTCTTGAAAAGTATAATGTTACAGGTTATATATATTAGATTCCTTGATAGGGTGTTGATCCAGGGAACTAGTCTGATTGTGGAGTCGGGAAGGAATTTTTTTCCCCAGTGTGGAGCTTACTCTTTGCCACATGGGTTTTTTGCCTTCCTCTGGATCAACACGTTAGGGCATGTTAGGTTAGGCTATGGGTTGAACTAGATGGACTTAGTCATTAAGGTTGAAGGAAGACTATGTTACTATGTTACTATGTTAAAGAAGAGAGAGAAATCCTTGAGGATAAAAAAAAACTTAGAGAGTGGACCTCGCTCGACATGAGAGCTTACACTCTACGAGAGAGAGAGAGATTTACCCAATGACTCTCGGGATATAAAATGACTGTGCATATATACTGGGAACTGCTGATCTGTGATGGCCCAGGTACTGACCATCCCTGTACAAAATATGATAATCCATGAGATGTCATAGCTGCAGATCATCATGGGGAAGACAAATCAAGCAGCAACACAAAATTACATTAGTCCACTCTCTAATGCTTCAGCAGCATGATAAATGGTGCCGGAAAAGATTTTTTTTGCTGAAAACCATGAATTGAATCTCATAACATTGGGAGTTTTAGGAAAGCCGTCTGGAACTCGATCCTCCACAGATGGATCCATTAATCTGTACATTGGAGTTGCTGTGCCCTATAAATATCATGTTAACTCTATGGATTGCTCTGATATAATACAGCAATGTTCATTTTTTAGTTTTCTTCTATGTTCTACAACATTTGCACAATAAATGCAGTGATTTTCACTAGATAACTTATTTTTGTGTCTCAATATTTTTGTTTTTAATGTGCTGGAACTTCATTAGGCGTGGGTTTTTTTCAGAATGATTAATAGTATCACTATCACTGATACTATTTTGCAGTACATACCACTTATTAATTTATATTTCTGTTTTTGTGAAACAGGTCGAACAAAAAGTAACTACATGTGTTATGTTTCCACTTTTTTTATATTCACCTTGTAAAGTAACAGCATATTGATCTTACAGTATGGGCCATTATAGATAAAATATAATAATTTTACTTAGGGCTGTCTTTTATTTTTCTGTAAACTTTTTATTTTTAGTTCCACTATGATAATTAAATCTGCTTAGATAAAACACTGCAATACTTCTATATTGCACTATACTATGCCACTGGTGTCAAGAATGGCAGCCAGGAAGCCACTTTTCTCCAGGATAAGCATCAAGAACAGACTAAAATTCTGAAGGATGTACAGGAATTGGACTGAAAAGTACTGGGGTAAACTTATTTTCTCTGATTAAACCCCTTTAGACTGTTTGGGACGTTTGAAAGCATGATTGTAGAAGAAAAGGTGAGCACTGCCATGAGTCTTGTGCTATGCCAACTGTACAGTATCTTGTGACCAATCTTATAAGGTGTTACGTTTCATCCAAAAAAGTGAGCTCATTCACAATTTCACCTAATAAAACTGCCATGAATAAAAAATTAAATCTAAATATCCTCCAAGAGCAACTTCTTCCAATGATCCAGGAGCAACTTGATGATGAACAATGCATTTTCCAGACTGATGGATCATATGTCACAAGGCAAAAGTGATAATTATGCGATTCGGTGAATAAAACATTGAAGTCCTTGGCCAGGAAATCGCCCTGATCTCAATCCAATTGAGAACCTGTGATCAATACTCAAAAAGTGGATGGGCAAACAAAAGCACAGAAATTGTGATAAACTCCAAGTACTGATTAGGCAAGAACAGGTTGAAATCACTTGGGGATTTGGCGCAAAAGTTGATATCCTGCTGACAGGGCGAATTACAGAAGTCTTGAAAAATAAAGGACAACACTGTAAATATTGAGTCTTTGCATAAACTTGATGTATTTTTCAATAAAAGTTTAAAAACTAAAGAAATGCTTCTAATTGTACTTCAGTAACTATAGAAACATCCGACTAAATGATCTATAAAGAATGAAGCAGCAAAATTTGTGAAAACACAAATTTGCGTCAGTCTCAAAACTTTTCACAATGAGTAGACAAGCAAGATGGCTAGTCCGAGAGGCTTCTTTGCATCCTGCTCCCAAAAACTATGTTTTTGTGATTCGGCAAGTTGATAGGTTTTCTGAGTCAGGCAACAACTTGGCAGTGACTGTATCATGCTGAATGCTAACAACAGGTAATATACACACTGCTTGTATGCTCGAAAGGTCATCACATAACTCACACACCTCTATTCTATTACCCCCTCGCTTGTAATAATAGATGCCAACAGGAAGATCAGAGAGCAGGGTTGTGTGTTATACATGTGTCACACAGAGAAAGCAGGGATTGACATTGACAGTGGGCATGTTCTTTCTTCTTCCCTGTACGGTGCCTCCTGCTTATGATTGGTCAACAGAATGCAGGGGGAAAAGCCAATACCACCAGAGGCGGAGCTACACTAATGCCCCATTTCCTTTAGCATAAATTAGAATCAAAACTTTATGAGATAATATCTCTGCAATGGAGATGAGAAATAAAAAAATTAAAAATGAGCTCTGCAGTCAATATTCCATGATGTGGGCATTCTAATATGCTAAAATTGGTGGAAGGTCCTCTTTAACCCCTTGACACCTGGAAATATTTTCATTTTGGCACTTTTGTTTTTTGCTCCCCTTCTTCCCAGCACCATACCTCTTATATTGCTTGGTCAATATGGCCATGTGAGGACTTGTTTTTTCAGGATGAGTTGTACTTTTGAATGACTCCTTTGGTTTTAACACATCATGTACTGGAAACTGGGAAAAAAATTCTAAGTGTGGTGAAATTGCAAAAAAAAGTGCAATTCCACAGTTTTTTATTTTACCATGTCCACTAAATGCAAAAACTGACCTGTCATTATGATTCTCCAGGTCATTAGGAGTTCATAGACACCAAACATGTCTAGGTTCTTTTTTATATAAGTGGTGAAAAAAATTCCAAAGTTTGATAAAAAACAAAAATTGTGCCATTTTCTGATACCCGTAGTGTCTTCTTTTTTCGTGATCTCAAGTTGGGTGAGGGCTTATTTTTTGCACGCAGAGCTGGCGTTTTTAATGATACCATTTTGGTGCAGATATGATCTTTTTATCACCCATTATTGCATTTTAATTCAATGATGTGGAGACCAAAAAACGACATTCGAAGAGGGTGTGATTTGAACTTTTATATATTTTTTATTTTTTTTACATTTTTAAAAACATTTTCCTTTCTACTTTTGGCATGCTTCAATAGTCTCCATGGGAGACTAGAAGCTGCCACAACCCGATTGGCTCTGCTACATACAGGCGATGATCAGATCGCCTGTATGTAGCAGAATTGCTCACTTGCTATGAGCGCCAATCACCAGCACTGACAACCATGGAGGTCTGCTGGAGACTTCTGATTGCCATGCCAACTCATCGGCGACCAGTGGTCATGTGATATGGGTGTCGATGGATGGGATTTCCGGCGCGCTTACGGGAAGGGCAAGTTAAATGCCACTGTCAGAGTTTGCCAGAAAAGATGTGGGCTCAGTGCCGGAGCACACATCAAAGAGAGGGAGTCCAACATTGGCGTACTATTACACCTGATGTCGGAACGGGGTTAATAAAAACAGACACATAAGGCAAACTGAAAGGCCTTTTTTTTAATTTTCTCACGCAGTTGTCAGGACCCATGCTGCAGGAGAAATAATGGTTGCTAATTCTTACATGTGCTCCCTGAGGGATCATCAGTCAGTACCGACAGTATATGAACATCACTTACACCCTCAGTGTTTGCCCTTTGCATGTATATGAAAACAGACATTAGCTTAAAAAGGGGGAAAACAGGAAAACGACAAGGCCTAGTCAGTTTTGCTGAAGAGCATTAAAGTAATTATATGTATGGCTCCCTCATTCATCAATTTGTGTGACAGTCTCATTAAATGCAGACCTACATTTTATGTTTTGAATCCATTTAATAGGGTGTTTTGTAACAATAAAAATGTCTCAGTGCAGAGCATGAGCAGTAAACTATCAGCTTTATAATAGCAAACGTCTTTAAAATGAATCCATGCGTTGATGGGATACAGCAGATTCTATCAAAGAGAAACAAGGTAAAGTCATATGCAATTTTAGAAATCCCTCAGAAATTGCACATTTCACCTAAATCAAGGCTTCTTTTGCATTTAAACATGTCCATTAATAGTTAAAATTATTGTTTCATGAAACCACCCCATAAAATTTACATTGAACAATTTGCTGCAGCTATAATGAGCTTGTTCTACTATGTTTAATATTGGAACACCTTGAGCATTAACAGAAGCATTTTATTTCCTCCTTTTCTAATGAGTAAAGCAGAATAAGCATATCAAATGTGCAGTTCTTTGAGAGTTCATGTAGCTAATAAAAGTAGATACATTAGAGATACATTCAATTAAGAGACTGAAAGAGTATCTGAGTGGAACAGACCCATTTGCAATAAGGCACTATGCTTTGCGTTATTATTGTTGAATTTAACAAAAATAACTGTCTGGTTCGGCCTCCACCGAGCCGCAGCGTAATGGTGGCCAATGGTCACAGTGATCTAGCCTGCCGACGGGCCGTCCTCGGAAGAATAAAAAGGGATAAGTCCTGAAAGGGATGCAGGGTCAGGCTGTCTCAATAAGCAATGTCAGACCGCAGGTGCAATAAGAAAGAAAACTCGCTCTTATTAGTGCAGTTGATGATCATTATTTCAGCTCTCCACAGTTATTCAGTACACTGAGCCAACAGCCCTTCATGGTGTGAGGAACTCAGCTGTTTTCCTTCAATGCTCAGCAGCTCTCCTCACTCCCGCTGCATATAGAACCATATGTGCACTAAAATTTCTCCTCTCAGCCTGGACCTTGGCATCGACGGCACCTCAAGCTTGCTGGAAAGTACCTCAGCTCTCTTCATATCAAGACATCCATCTTCTGATCCCTAACTGATGTCGTAGGGCAGTTGGGCACTTCTTGAACTGCACAGGACACTATGTCCCATGCGATTGCACAGATTTGTTGGAGTCCCGACAGCGACCACAGCAAAGGCACTGGCTGGCCTCCTTGATCTCCAGCACCACTCAATCCCAGGGGTGCAGGGTTGCTTCTCCTGGGCTTGATTGTTCTCCTGCAGGGGGCTGCTACCCACCAGACTTAACAATAGCCCTTACACTAATCACATGTGTGTGTTTAAAAATGGCTGAAGAGCTAGCTTCTTACACCATCAAAGTTCACAGACATTTGTGATGCCTGACTTTGCCAGGCACCACGTAACCATTTATTAATTGGCCAAGGTTCCATTCAATAGGCTGGAAATAGCCCCAAGGGATTTTCGGGATCAACAAAAACTTGGTTGTATGCAGAAAATGCCATAAAATAATATAGTAATGATGGTTTACCTAATGAATGCTAATCACTCCAGTGTTCCTGCTTTGGTAGTAAGTTTACTTTACTGCAGTTGTCATGCTCCATATACCCATGTGACTGCTGCCGCCAATTAATGAGCTTAGCAGTGATTCTTACTTCAAAGGCACAAGACGTTGAGGCCAGCGACACAGAACTGCGTACAATAACAAAGCATCGGAACTATTGCAATTAAGGGTTTTTTGGTTATTCCAAGAGACAACAATCCTCACACAACTTGACCCCTTGTGGCTTCTCTATTGGCCAGCACAAAAGTGCATTGTAATAGCACACGTAAGGGGTAACACTGAAGGGAAAAATTTATGTGCTTACTTTAAAGATTAAATATAGCTTCAAATGACTTTTGGAATAAACTGTCCTGTGTCTGGGTGAGGGATTGCACTGTCACTTATGGCCACTGCCAGTTTTACAGTTTTACAATGTTCAGTTGTCTCTCAGCTAATGGATAGAAGCTAGCTGCTATGATCTCCCATACACAGCAAATACAGACACAGAAAATCTTTCTCTCCTGTTTCTCTTTCTATGCAGTACATGTTCAGAAGCAGTAGCAGCATGGAGGACAATATCCAAAAGTACTGAGCTGTGTACATGTGAAGCAAGCAGTGGATAAAGCACTTGCCAGAGAAAAATATCTCTGGGCATGTTTGTGCCACTCTCTCCTCCCTGCCTGCTCTTCAATAGACATCTGATCCCTCAAAAAATAGAATTTAGCTGTATTTAAGACTGAATAATACATTCAGAAGACATAAGGGAGAAAGAAAAAATACAGATTTCTCTGATAAAATATATTAACCCCTTTCTGACATTGGGCACCGGGAAAGGTCAGAGAGGCGCGGCGCCTGTGCACTGCAGTACTTTGCTCTGCCCTCAACAGGGCAGACAAAGTACGCCTGTGCCGGAGCCACAGCGTGAAGACAAGAAGAAGAAGTCATCATAAGAAGGTGGGAGGCCCCGGACCGGACCGCGATCACCCATCGAATCGGACTGCCCACCCAGGTCAGTATAATTTACCCTCTTTTTCTCATCTTTCAGGTTACATCGGGGGCTTATCTACAGCATTTCAGAATGCTGTAGATAAGCCCCTGATGCCGGTAGGCTTAGCTCACCTTCGATTTTGGGGGTGACAGGTTCCCTTTAAAACATAAATTAACTGTGGTTTACACATCTTTGTGAAGTGGAGTTCAAATTCCCAAGGCTCACCCAGGCATGATTACTGCCACACCAGTTCTCAATCAAAAAATCACTTAAATAGGACCTGTCTAACAAAGTGAAGTAGACCAAAAAATTCTCAAAATATAAACATAATGCCTCGATCCAAAGAAATTCAGGAAAAAATGAGAAACAAAGTAATTGAGATCTATCAGCCTGGAAAAGGTGATAGAGCCATTTCTAAAGCTTTGGGACTCCAGCGAACCACAGGGAGAGACATAATCCACAAGTGTCAAAAACATGGAACAGTGGTGAACCTTCCCAGGAGTGACCAGCTGACAAAAGTTATCCCAAGAAAGCAGTGTTGACTCATTCAAGAGGTCACAAAAGACCGCACAATAACATGCAAAGAACATGACTCCACCATAAGAAAGAGACTGGGCAAAAAAGGCCTGCATGGCAGAGTTCCAAGACAAAAACCACTGCTGAGCAGTAAGAACATAAAGGCTCGTCTCAGTTTTGCTAGAAAAGGTCTTGATGATTCCCAAGACATTTGGAAGAATACTCTGTGAACTGAAGACACAAAAGTTTAACTTTTTGGAAGAGGTAGTGACCTAGTCAACGTCCTGACCTTAATCCAATTGAGATGCTGTACTGTGACCTTAAAAAGGCGGTCTATGCTTGAAACCCTCCAATGTGGCTGAATTACAACAATTCTGCAAAGATGAGTGTGCCAGAATTCATCCAGAGCGTTGAAAAAGACTCATTGCCAATTATCTTGAATGCTTCAATGCAGTTGTTGCTGATTACCACTTACGAGGTTTAGGGGTTAATCACTTTTTCACACAGGGCCCTGTAGGTTTGCATGTCTTTTTCACTTAATAATACAGACCTTAATTTAAATCCTGCATTTTGTGCTTACTTGTGTGATCTATATCTAATATTTACATTTGTTTGATGATCTGAAACATTTAAGTGTGACAAACAAACAAAAGAATAGGAAATGAGGAAGGGGCAAACATTTTTTTCACACAACTGTATATGGCTATTGAGTTTAGGTCTGAAGACCAGTGGGGCACTCCATACATCATGGTCCATACAGTGACCATGTTTCACAAATGTCTAATTTCAGCATAATTAAGGCAACATTTGTTTTTCAGTAGTAAGTTTTAGTGTCCAGTCACTTTTTCAAGTATAGTTTTAATGCCAAAAACCCTTTTGCTAGACTATCCAGTTCTACAAAAGATTAAGAAAACATAACACCGACTTATTAGTAATTATTTATTTATTTTGCTGTTATCTATGGGTGCATTTACCTGGTTGAAAGGTAAGTGTAAAATATTAGCTAAATTCTGCACTACAACAAAATGGGTTCATAACTAAAAGACAATTCTAAGTGAATGCAATTTAATTCAAAACTAAAGTTTTAGTTTATAATGGATTTAATTTTCATACAAAAGACATGACCTCAAATTACCATTTTATCTGAAGATCTGAATCACTCCAGCATTTTGCCATAAAATATAGTAATTATGATAAGTGACCCAGCTAAGGAGAGATAAAATGACAAAAACACAAAGCTTTTTGTATCATAAGCCACCAAAAATAATCATTATAGGTCAAGGAAGCAGAGCAAATTGCCTAAATGGAAGTTAGATTGACAGGATCTGTGTGCACCTTAATGTGATTAATTATCTTTTCATGAAATGTTTGCTTACTCTGCTGCTCCATTACTCTGGATGAGAACCACAATAGCTGAAAAACAACTCATTTTGCAAATAAACAAAAACAATTGATCGTTTTTTAATATAAGAAATGATACTGCAATCTGGAGAGCAGGCACTTGTACTTTGATGATTGGTTTGTGACATCCTGCTCATACCCATAGCTAGAAATGCTGATTAATTGCTCTCCATATTTTCATATGAGTCAGAGTTACATGGGTCACATTGTTCCTTTCTGTGCCTGCTGTTTGAAGTCAAAGGAATAATAAACATCATCTAAGAAACATCAGAAAAGATAAACTGTTTCTTAAATTTGCTTCATAATTCTATATTTAAAAATTCAAATTGCACATCAGAATCATAAAAAGTTTAACAACTTTTCAAAAACTTTGATTTGCCTTCCTTGATCCTGAATTTAATGAATAGGGAACACAAAGCTGTGTTTACTTTTCTGTTGGTTCTTAATGGAGTTAGTCAACAGTTTACAGATACAGCCCTCTCAGTTAAAACTGACCATACAGTAGATGAGCAATAGACATTGGCAAAAGGGCATGTTGTTTCTGTGTGGGAGGGAGAGATAGGTGAATGCCAAAAGACACCTGGACCTACTTCTATTAGAGCACAAAAATAGAAGCTGGACAGGTTGACATCCTAGTGTTTGATATTGGACACTGAGGGAAAGTCAGGTGGCCTCAAGTGATGAGCGAATGTACTCGTTGCTAGTGTTTTCCCGAGCACGCTCGGGTGGTCTCCGAGTATTTATGACTGCTCGGAGATTTAGTTTTCCTCGCAGCAGCTGGATGATTTGCGACTGATAGTTTGATTACATGTGAGAATTCCCTAGCAACCAGGCAACCCCTACATGTACTCAGGCTGGGAAGTAGCTGGAAATCATTCAGCTGAGGTGATGAAAACTAAATCTCCAAACACTAACAAATACTCGGAGGTCACCCGAGCATGCGCGGGAAAACCCGAGCAACGAGTACAATCGCTCATCACTTGTTGTGAATTCTGTGGTCACAAGTGGTATTGCAGTCTCTGGGCGTCCTCCCTCAGGTGTTTTGGTGAGCTCGTTGGCTGCCTTGCTATTTAGCTCCACCTGAGTCTGTCTTCCTTGCTCCTTGTCAATGTTCCAGTGTTGGATCTGAGCTACTGCATCTTTCCTTGGGCCTGCTGCTCTGCTAGATAAGTGCTTCTAGTTTGTTTTCTGTTTTTTCTGTCCAGCTTGTTATTATCTTTTGCTGGAAGCTCTGAGAAGCAAAGGGGTGCACCGCCGTGCTGTTAGTTCGGCACGGTGGGTCTTTTTTGCCCCTTTGCGTGGTTTTCGTTTTAGGGTTTTTGTAGACTGCATAGTTCTCTTTGCTATCCTCGCTCTGTCTAGAATATCGGGCCTCACTTTGCTGAATCTATTTCATTCCTACGTTTGTCTTTTCATCTTGCTAACAGTCATTATATGTGGGGGCTGCCTATTCCTTTGGGGTATTTCTCTGAGGTAAGTCAGGCTTGTATTTCTATCTTCAGGCTAGTCAGCTCCTCAGGCAGTGCCGAGTTGCATAGGTAGTGATAGGCGCAATCCACTGCTGCTTCCAGTTGTGTGAGGACAGTTCAGGTACTGCAGTCTACAGAGATTCCACGTCTCAGAGCTCGTCCTATTGTTTTGGGTTTTTGCCAGATCTCTGTATGTGCGCTGATTACTGCACGCTGTGTTGCCTGATTGCCAGCCATAACAGTACAAGGAGCCTATTCAATGATTTCCAATAGAGGGAAAAAAGAAATCCTGACATCATTTTTTTTTCTTAGCTCTGTCTTCAGTCTTTTTTTTCCCCTAGACATTAGAGTGCTTCAGGACACAGCTGTGGACATGGATATTCAGGCTCTGTGCTCCTCAATGGATAATCTCGTTGTAAATGTACAAAAGATTCAAGATACTATTGATCAGAAATCGATGCTAGAACCAAGAATTCCGATTCCTGATTTGTTTTTTGGTGACAGAACTAAGTTCCTGAGCTTCAGAAATAATTGTAAGCTATTTTTGGCCTTGAAACCTCATTCTTCTGGTAATCCTATTCAACAGGTTTTGATTATTATTTCTTTTTTGCGCGGCGACCCACAGGACTGGGCGTTTTCTCTTGCACCAGGAGATTCTGCATTGAGTAATATTGATGCATTTTTCCAGGCGCTGGGATTGCTTTACGATGAGCCTAATTCAGTGGATCAAGCTGAGAAAAATCTGCTGGCTTTATGCCAGGGTCAGGATGATGTAGAACTATATTGTCAGAAATTTAGAAAATGGTCAGTACTCACTCTGTGGAATGAATCTGCACTAGCGGCTTTGTTCAGAAAGGGTCTCTCTGAAGCTCTTAAGGATGTAATGGTGGGATTTCCTATGCCTGCTGGTTTGAATGAGTCTATGTCCTTGGCCATTCAGATCGGTCGTCGCTTGCGCGAGCGTAAATCTGTGCACCATCTGGCGGTATTGTCTGAGAGTAAGCCTGAGCCTATGCAGTGCAACAGGACTATGACTAAAGTAGAACGGCAAGAACACAGACGTCTGAACAGACTGTGTTTCTATTGTGGTGATTCTACTCATGCTATTTCTAATTGTCCTAAACGCACTAGGCGGTTCGATAGCTCTGCCGTTATTGGTACTGTACAGTCCAAATTCCTTTTGTCCATTACCTTAATGTGCTCTTTGTCATCATATTCTGTCATGGCGTTTGTGGATTCAGGCGCTGCCCTGAATCTGATGGATTTGGATTATGCTAAACGTTGTGGATTTTTCTTGGAGCCTTTGCGGTGTCCTATTCCGTTGAGAGGAATTGATGCTACACCTCTGGCCAAGAATAAGCCTCAGTACTGGGCCCAGCTGACCATGTGCATGGCTCCTGCACATCAGGAAGTTATTCGCTTTTTGGTACTGCATAATTTGCATGATGTGGTCGTGTTGGGGTTGCCATGGCTACAAACCCATAATCCAGTATTGGATTGGAACTCTATGTCGGTAACCAGCTGGGGTTGTCAGGGAGTACATGGTGATGTTCCATTTTTGTCTATTTCGTCATCCATTCCTTCTGACATCCCAGAGTTCTTGTCGGACTTTCAGGATGTATTTGAAGAGTCCAAGTCTGATGCCCTTCCTCCGCATAGGAATTGTGATTGTGCTATCGATTTGATTCCTGGTAGTAAATTCCCTAAGGGTCGTTTATTTAATTTGTCCGTACCTGAACACACCGCTATGCGCAGTTATGTGAAGGAGTCCCTGGAGAAGGGACATATTCGCCCATCGTCGTCACCATTGGGAGCAGGGTTCTTTTTTGTAGCCAAGAAGGATGGTTCGCTAAGACCGTGTATTGATTACCGCCTTCTTAATAAGATCACTGTTAAGTTTCAGTATCCCTTGCCATTGATTTCTGACTTGTTTGCTCGGATTAAGGGGGCTAGTTGGTTTACTAAGATTGATCTTCGTGGTGCGTATAATCTGGTGAGAATCAGGCAGGGAGATGAATGGAAAACGGCATTTAATACGCCCGAGGGTCATTTTGAGTATCTGGTGATGCCGTTCGGACTTGCCAATGCTCCATCTGTTTTTCAGTCTTTTATGCATGACATTTTTCGTGAGTATCTGGATAAATTCTTGATTGTTTACTTGGATGACATTTTGATCTTCTCAGATGATTGGGAGTCTCATGTAAAGCAAGTCAGAATGGTTTTCCAGGTACTGCGTGCTAATTCCTTGTTTGTGAAGGGATCAAAGTGTCTCTTCGGTGTGCAGAAAGTTTCATTTTTGGGGTTCATCTTTTCCCCTTCTACTATCGAGATGGATCCGGTTAAGGTTCAGGCCATCCAGGATTGGACTCAGCCGACATCTCTAAAAAGTTTGCAGAAATTCCTGGGCTTTGCTAATTTTTATCGTCGCTTCATCTGTAATTTTTCTAGCATTGCCAGACCATTGACCGATTTGACCAAGAAGGGTGCTGATTTGGTTAATTGGTCTTCTGCTGCCGTGGAAGCTTTTCAGGAGTTGAAGCGTCGTTTTTGCTGTGCCCCTGTGTTGTGTCAACCTGATGTTTCTCTTCCGTTCCAGGTCGAGGTTGATGCTTCTGAGATTGGTGCAGGGGCGGTTTTGTCACAGAGAGGTTCTGGTTGCTCAGTGTTCAAACCATGTGCTTTCTTTTCCAGGAAATTTTCTGCTGCTGAGCGTAATTATGATGTGGGCAACCGAGAGTTGCTGGCCATGAAGTGGGCATTCGAGGAGTGGCGTCATTGGCTTGAGGGTGCTAAGCATCGCGTGGTGGTTTTGACTGATCATAAGAACCTTACTTATCTTGAGTCTGCCAAGCGCTTGAATCCTAGACAGGCCCGTTGGTCGTTATTTTTTGCTCGTTTTGATTTTGTGATTTCATACCTTCCGGGCTCTAAAAATGTGAAGGCGGATGCTCTGTCTA
The DNA here is from genome assembly GCF_032444005.1 of Ranitomeya imitator. Taxonomy (NCBI): domain Eukaryota; kingdom Metazoa; phylum Chordata; class Amphibia; order Anura; family Dendrobatidae; genus Ranitomeya; species Ranitomeya imitator. Next base: position 439,263,193 of record NC_091287.1, read on the forward strand.
GGAGTTTTGTGCCCGACTCTCCGGGGTTATCTGAGCCGGCGAGTATCCTCAAGGAAGGAGTCATTGTGTCTGCCATCTCCCCTGATTTGCGGAGAGTGTTGCAGAAATTTCAGGCTAATAAACCTGATCGTTGTCCGGCCGAGAAACTGTTCGTCCCTGATAGGTGGACTAGTAAAGTTATCTCTGAACTTCATTGTTCGGTGCTGGCCGGTCATCCAGGAATCTTTGGTACCAGGGAGTTGGTTGCTAGATCCTTTTGGTGGCCGTCTCTGTCGCGGGATGTGCGTGCTTTTGTGCAGTCCTGTGGAATTTGTGCTAGGGCTAAGCCCTGCTGTTCACGTGCCAGTGGGTTGCTTTTGCCCTTGCCGGTCCCGAAGAGGCCTTGGACACATATTTCGATGGATTTCATTTCTGACCTTCCCGTTTCTCAAAAGATGTCTGTCATTTGGGTGGTCTGTGATCGCTTTTCTAAAATGGTCCATCTGGTGCCCTTGGTTAAATTGCCTTCCTCCTCTGATTTGGTGCCTTTGTTCTTCCAGCATGTGGTTCGTTTACATGGCATTCCTGAGAATATTGTTTCTGACAGAGGTTCCCAGTTTGTCTCAAGGTTCTGGCGAGCCTTTTGTGGTAGGATGGGCATTGACCTATCTTTTTCCTCGGCCTTCCATCCTCAGACTAATGGCCAGACCGAACGAACCAATCAGACCTTGGAAACATATCTGAGATGTTTTGTTTCCGCTGACCAGGATGATTGGGTGTCATTTTTGCCGTTGGCTGAGTTCGCCCTTAATAATCGGGCCAGCTCGGCTACCTTGGTCTCTCCATTTTTCTGCAATTCTGGGTTCCATCCTCGTTTCTCTTCAGGACAGGTTGAGTCTTCGGACTGTCCTGGTGTGGATTATGTGGTGGACAGGTTGCAGCAGATCTGGACTCAGGTAGTGGACAATTTGACCTTGTCCCAGGAGAAGGCTCAGCTTTTCGCTAATCGCAGACGCCGTGTGGGACCCCGACTTCGTGTTGGGGATCTGGTTTGGTTATCTTCTCGTCATATACCTATGAAGGTTTCCTCTCCTAAATTTAAACCTCGTTTTATTGGTCCGTATAGGATTTCTGAGATTCTCAATCCGGTGTCTTTTCGTCTGACCCTCCCAGACTCCTTTTCCATACATAATGTATTCCATAGGTCGTTGTTGAGGAGATACGTGGCACCTATGGTTCCATCTGTGGAGCCTCCTGCCCCTGTTTTGGTGGAGGGGGAATTGGAGTATATTGTGGAGAAGATTTTGGATTCTCGTGTCTCTAGACGGAAACTCCAGTATCTGGTCAAATGGAAGGGTTATGCTCAGGAAGATAATTCCTGGGTTTTTGCCTCTGATGTCCATGCCCCAGATCTTGTTCGTGCCTTTCATGTGGCTCATCCTGGTCGGCCTGGGGGTTCTGGTGAGGGTTCGGTGACCCCTCCTCAAGGGGGGGGTACTGTTGTGAATTCTGTGGTCACAAGTGGTATTGCAGTCTCTGGGCGTCCTCCCTCAGGTGTTTTGGTGAGCTCGTTGGCTGCCTTGCTATTTAGCTCCACCTGAGTCTGTCTTCCTTGCTCCTTGTCAATGTTCCAGTGTTGGATCTGAGCTACTGCATCTTTCCTTGGGCCTGCTGCTCTGCTAGATAAGTGCTTCTAGTTTGTTTTCTGTTTTTTCTGTCCAGCTTGTTATTATCTTTTGCTGGAAGCTCTGAGAAGCAAAGGGGTGCACCGCCGTGCTGTTAGTTCGGCACGGTGGGTCTTTTTTGCCCCTTTGCGTGGTTTTCGTTTTAGGGTTTTTGTAGACTGCATAGTTCTCTTTGCTATCCTCGCTCTGTCTAGAATATCGGGCCTCACTTTGCTGAATCTATTTCATTCCTACGTTTGTCTTTTCATCTTGCTAACAGTCATTATATGTGGGGGCTGCCTATTCCTTTGGGGTATTTCTCTGAGGTAAGTCAGGCTTGTATTTCTATCTTCAGGCTAGTCAGCTCCTCAGGCAGTGCCGAGTTGCATAGGTAGTGATAGGCGCAATCCACTGCTGCTTCCAGTTGTGTGAGGACAGTTCAGGTACTGCAGTCTACAGAGATTCCACGTCTCAGAGCTCGTCCTATTGTTTTGGGTTTTTGCCAGATCTCTGTATGTGCGCTGATTACTGCACGCTGTGTTGCCTGATTGCCAGCCATAACATCACTAGTGGCCTCAGCATAAATATAAAGTATCTACAGGGGTTTCCATCTAAATTATTATATCCATACGTACAGCTCTGGCAAAAAGTAAGAGACCACCACATCAAAGCCCTGTCTTGGGCAGCCCAATCTCCAGACCTGAACCCCACTGAAAACCTCCGGAATGTAATCCAGAGGATGATGGATAGTCACAAGCCATCAAACTAAGAAGAACTGCTTACATTTTTGTTCCAGAAACAGTGTGAAAGACTGGTGGAAAGCATGCCAAGACGCATAATAGCTGTGATTAAAATCATGGTTATTCCACAAAATATTGATTTCTAAACTCTTCCTAAGTTAAAACATTAGTATTGTTGCCTCTAAATTATTATGAACTGGTTTTCTTTGCATTATTTGAGGTCTGAAAGCACTGTTTTTGTTTTTTTTTTGACCACTTCTCCTTTTCATAAAAAAATACAAAATGTATTGCTTGTAAATTCGTAGACATGTTGTCAGAAGTTTATAGAATGAATGAAAAATGTGCATTTTACTCAAAAATATACCTATAAAGAGAAAAATCAGACAAACTGAACATTTTGCAGTAGTCTCTTAATTTTTGCCAGAGCTGTATACCCATTTCTACATGCCTATAAAAAGTCAAGGTGTACCCTGACTTCCCTGCTGAATTGAGAGGGGACAATAAAAAATGCAGAGTATGTTATATTTTTCAATCCACCTCTTGGGTCACCAGAGAGAACATGCTGCCTCCATCGTTGCCAACTTGGTGATCTATTCAGCTTTGGCACTTTGACTCTTACCTTTAGCTTATACATGTTCATACCTACAGTCAACCCTTGCCTACCTCTGCTTGGAAAGTGGCTAGCTAGCTACATCTTCTCTTTTTTACTTTATTTACAAAGCTTAGGTGTTTTCTGAAAATTACTACTGCTTTGGCTTGTATTGGATCTGAAAAAACAAAGAAATGAGCCATAGCATAAGTTGGTATACATGTGAAGCAGCACGTTCGCACTGGGTACTTAGTTCAAACTATTTTGATCAAAAAAGCATAAAAACCATCCCACAGCAACTAGGTATACACAATCGGGACCGTCCTATACTATCTCTAGTACTAAAACCACCCCTTGTGTCAACTTGTGTTGTGTAGGTAAGGGCAGAGCTGGCTATAGGCCTGACTGTTCATAACAGCTGTCAATGGGAATCTACAGTGGGGGAAATAAGTATTTGATTCCTTGCTGATTTTGTAAGTTTGCCCACTGACAAAGACATGAACAGTCTATAATTTTCAGGGTGGGTTAATTTTAACATTGAAAGATAGAATATCAAAAATAAAATCCAGAAAATTAATTTGTCTAAATTATCTAAATGTATTTGCATTTTGCAGTGAGATATAAGTATTTGATCCCTCTGACAAACAAAACTTAATACTTGGTGGCAAAACCCTTGTTGGCAAGCACAGCAGTCAGACATTTTTTGTAGTTGACAATGAGGTTTGCACACATTTCAGGAGGAATTTTGGTCCACTCCTCTTTGCAGATCATCTCTAAATCATTACATAATCAGCAAGGGATCAAATATGTATTTCCCCCACTGTATATAGATGAAATGCCTAGTTCAAAAAATCTCAAAAAAGGGGAGCCATGCCCCTGCTTATACAGAGAAAAAGTGCTGAAGTTTCTTGTCTTCTGTACAAATATGGGGCATGACTCCCCCCTTTTCGAGCTAGGAATTTCATCTATATCGCTTCCCATGAATAGGCGTATGAACAGTCGGGCCTGTATTCTGCTCTGCCCTTATCTACAATGTGGTCGGCTGACAGATGGTGAGGTGTTATAACTAGAAATAGGATAGCACCATCCCGATTAGGTACACCTTGTAGTGGTGGGATGGCTTTTATGCTTTCTTAATCAAAATAATACCTAAAATAGTAACTAAGTACCCTGTTATTTCCACGTACTATTACTATTTGCTTACTCACTTACAACAGGGTATATGCTTATTTTGTGTTTTTTTCTTGAGTTTAGTATTGGATGTGCTTAAAGAAATGTGTAAGGTGTATTGGGGATAAACCACAAACATTATATGAATTAGACAACTCAAATTTAGCAGTTTACCGGGGATGAAGTTCACTTTTTTCTGAGTTTAGCAACTTAAAGCAAGAACTATAAACTAACACTGGTATGTCATGTGAATCATGATACTCGTCACATGTGACGCAATGTTTTGGGAGGTGACACCCCCTTTCTCATGCATGATGGATGTGCACTCCTATGTTTTTAATTAAATAAAATAAAGATAGCTTATTTTTAGCTCTCTATGGATCCTGGAGAACTCCTTTTATCTATCTTTATTCTTACCTACTGTCTTGCCGACATAATCCTTTCTACTGTCCAGGAAAGGAAACATCTTTATAATAAGTCTTCCATCAGCTATAGATACCAAAAAGCAAGGTATACCCTCCGAGTGGTACATGGTTCTTTGCCAGTACTGTCTAAGGATGGTTCTTCCAGACATATATCCTGAAATTCCCTAAATTATGGATAGGTAAATGTATTCAAGTGGAACTGAATGATACTTGAATTTTACGAAAATTCGCATTCTCCAGAATAAAGATTTTCATTGTACTTTGCTCCTCCCGGATTTAGCAAAATAGCAAACTGGTAAAATGTTTAAAAAAAACTGACCGCCGAACAATCCTTGGTGACTCTTTACTGCTGCCATGAGCAGTAACCCCGCTAGGCCAGGAAGTACACGCTAGGCTGGAAATTCTGTCCATAACTATATTAAGGATTTTTCTGTGCATGCGCATCCCAAGGTTGTGATGTTGGGATACATTGCGCATGTGCAGGGACATGGTGGGAGCCAAAACCACAGCTTAGTGAGCAGAGGCGGCATGATTTCAGCATTCAACAGCAGCAAGAATGGTCATTCAGGATTATTTGTGGGACAGCAAGCAGGATGGGTGGCCAGAGTGGTGAGTGGTGAAGTGAGTATTAGTTGTTTATTTCTACATTTTTTCTACATATTGTTTCAGACTTCAGAGAATAATTAGTGACACTCAGTTTGCTGAGAATGATTCCACTGTGAATCAAATTTCCTGATAAAATCCTCCCAATTTTGTAAATTTGAATCTTGTCAGAGCAGCTCATCTCTACTCATTGAATCATTGTTTCATTGGTTTTGACCATTTTATCAACATCATGATGTGCTCTCCTTGGGGGTTCATATTTCCACTCAGGGCCAGAGCTCCTCAGTTAGTCATGTCCTTCCAAGTTTCTCTGCACTAAAGGACACTACCTTTGCAAGATTGATGCCCAGTATTGTCTCCAATATGCTTTATAGTGCTTTCTTAGAAAATTTACTTTTTACCAAAATCCCTGCAAACCTTCAATTACATTGATTGGATAAAGACAAAAGAAGTTAAATCCTAATTTCAGCTGAAAAATACTTTACTTGACGTAGAAAGACAAAACGAAACTCTGAGCTTGTCTAAACTAGAAAGGATTAACAAATAGGGCATTAGCTAATTAGCTCTTAGTACTCTAATGCAGAGGTCCCCAACCTTTTTTGCCCCAGGGACCGGCTTTAAGCAAGACCAGTTTTCCATGGCCCGGTGGGGTGGGGGTGGGGCAGGGGTGGGGCTCTGGTCATATGGGGGTGGAGTTATGGAGGGGTGGAGCTTAGTGCATACTTATCATGTAATTATGACATTTATAATGAGAATTTGATTCACATATTCACACACACACATTCTCACACACACATTCTCACACACACATTCTCACACACACATTCTCACACACACACACACACACACACACATTCACACACACACTCTCACACACACACATTCACATTCTCACACACACACACACATTCACACACACACACATTCACACACACATTCACACACACACATTCACACACCCCTCTCACCTCTCCTCGCACTCTACCACAGCATCTCATTGCCTTCCTCTGACACAGCCGGCCGCTGAATGATGACGTCATCCAGCGGCGCGTCTGTGTGAGAGGAAGCAGGAAGACAGATCGCTGGGCAGCGGAGCTGCACGGATTTCTCCCTGCCTGCCGCAGCCACCCTGCAGGGGCTCCCCTCCACCTCTGCACACATTGGGATCCGGCGCTCTGCAGCTTCTCTGTGCCGGCTGTCAGCTTGACAGTCGGCACAGAGAACAGCTGACTCCCTGACCGGGGACGGCAGAATGCAGCCGCTGGGGGGAGACACTGCGGACCGCCGAATGAGGCGGCCCGACTGCGCCCCTCCCTGCCGGCTGCACCCGGGGCAAATGCCCCGGCTGCCCCCCCCCCAGATACGCCACTGGGCGTGTCAGTGAGGAGAGCCTGCCGCCCCACCCCATCAGGAACACACCATGCTGCGCAGGAGGGCTGCCCCCTCGTCCTGCATAATGTTCTCTGCCGGGAGCTGCGAGCTGTCACAGAGCGTGCTCTGACCAGGCGCAGGGCCGCGAAGCTAGCTGTCAGCGGCGCCGCGGACCGGCTGAAAAACCTCAACGGCCCGGTCCTGGTCCGCGGACCGGCGGTTGGGGACCTCTGCTCTAATGGATCATACATAGTTATATGATATATATCCTTTCCATTGTGCACACACCAAAACGTGAAATCCAATTTTAGGAGGGCCTAGAACATAAATCACAAATAAGGAGAAGCACAAAAAGCATTGCTTCTGTAAAACTGCATTTATACATTCACATATTTTTCACGAACAGCACATGGACCCATTGAGTACTAGACAATTCTGATCCTCTAAATCGTATCAGAATATAACATGCTATGAGTCTCATGGATCTCATTCTTGGATCCGTCATTTGGGCATATGTCTGAATACATCCATTCCTCTAAATGGGTTCCTTCACTGTCTGAGAAAAAAGTGCACACCATACAAACATTTCTGTTATGATCAGGTGGCCTTGGAGCAGCATGAAATGACCTTCGCTGGAGCAGTGGTAACTATACTGACCGCAAACCCTGATCCTATCACCGCAACTAGAAGTAGCCGTGGGGTTTGTCTAACCAGACCTAGACACCTCGACACAGCCTAAGGACTAAATATCCCTAAAGATGGAAATAGGAAAACTCTCTTGCCTCAGAGCAGACCCCCAAAGGATAGGTAGCCCCCCACAAATAATGACTGTGAGTAGGAGAGGAAAAGACACACGCAGACAGAAAACAGGGCTAAGCAAAGGAGGCCACTTCTACCTAGATAGGAAAGGATAGTACAGGATACTATGCGGTCAGCATAAAACACTACAAAATATCCACAGCAGAAAAATACAAAAACTCCACCACCTAACTAAACATGTGGAGAGTATATCTGCGACTCCAGCGAGTCCAACTAGACTGAGAAAAACATCAGGCACAGTCTAGCAGGAACAAAATAGAAACAATATAAGCACAGAAAATAAACACACAGCAGTGTCTAAAAAAATGAAGCAAACACTTATCTTAGCTGAATTGGCAGCAAGCAGGAGAGGCCAGGCAGAGGACCAACACTTCCAAAGGAACATTGACTACTGGCAAGGACTGAGTCCTGCGCAGCTAAATACCCCAGTCAGAATTGCAATTAGCAGAAACACCTGTCCAAGACTGCTGCTCAGGAATAACTGCATTACCATCAACAACCACCGGAGGGAGCCCAAGAGCAGAATTCACAACAGTACCCCTCCTTGAGGATGGGTCACCGAACCCTCACCAGAGCCCCCAGGCCGGTCAGGACGAGCAAGATGAAAGGCACGAACCAAATCAGCGGCATGGACATCAGAGGCCGAAACCCAAGAATTATCCTCCTGGCCATAACCCTTCCATTTGACAAGGTACTGAAGCTTTCGCCTCGAAAAATGACAATCCAAAATCTTCTCAACCACATATTCCAACTCCCCATCGACCAACACAGGGGCCGGAGGATCAACAGAAGGAACAACGGGCTCCACATATTTCCGCAACAAAGACCTATGGAAGACATTATGGATAGCAAAAGAGGCCGGAAGTGCCAGACGAAAAGACACCGGATTAATAATCTCAGAAATCCTATAAGGACCAATGAACCGAGGCTTAAACTTAGGAGAAGAAACATTCATAGGAACATGACGGGAAGATAACCAAACCAGATCCCCAACCCGAAGCCGGGAACCAACACAGCGACGTCGGTTAGCAAAACGTTGAGCCTCCTCGTGAGACAACACCAAATTGTCCACCACCTGAGCCCAAATCTGCTGCAACCTGTCAACCACAGAATCCACACCAGGAAAGTCAGAAGACAACCTGCCCAGAAGAAAAACCGAGGATGAAAACCAAAATTACAAAAAAAAGGCGAAACCAAAGTAGCCGAACTAGCCCGATAATTAAGGGCAAACTCGGCCAATGGCAAAAAAGCCACCCAATCATCCTGATCAGCAGACACAAAGCATCTCAAATAAGTCTCCAAAGTCTGATTAGTACGCTCGGTCTGGCCATTTGTCTGAGGATGAAATGCAGAAGAAAAAGACAAATCAATGCCCAGCCTAGCACAAAAGGCCCGCCAAAACCTAGAAACAAACTGGGAACCTCTGTCGGATACAATATTCTCAGGAATACCATGCAAACGGACCACATGCTGAAAAAACAACGGAACCAAATCAGAAGAAGAAGGCAATTTAGGCAAAGGCACCAAATGAACCATCTTAGAGAATCAGTCACAAACAACCCAGATAACCGATATCCTCTGGGAAACAGGAAGATTGGAAATAAAATCCATAGAAATATGCGTCCAGGGCCTCTCAGGGACCGGCAATGGCAAAAGCAACCCACTAGCATGGGAGCAACAAGGCTTGGCCCGCGCACAAGTCCCACAGGACTGCACAAAAGACCGCACATCACGCGATAAAGAAGGCCACCAAAATGACCTACCAACCAAGTCTCTGGTACCAAAAATGCCAGGATGACCAGCCAACACAGAACAGTGAACCTCAGACATCACTCTACTAGTCCATCTGTCAGGAACAAACAGCTTCCCCACAGGACAATGATCAGGTTTGTCAGCCTGAAATTTCTGAAGAACCCGTCGTAAATCAGGAGAAACGGCAGAAAGGACCATCCCTTCCTTCAAAACACTGACTGGTTCCAAGACCTCAGGAGAATCAGGCAAAAAACTCCTAGAGAAGGCATCAGCCTTAATATTCTTAGAACCCGGAAGGTACGAGACCACAAAATCAAAACGAGAAAAAAACAAGGACCATTGAGCCTGTCTAGGATTCAACCGTTTGGCAGACTCGAGGTAAATCAGATTCTTATGATTGGTCAAGACCACAATACGGTGCTTAGCTCCCTCAAGCCAATGTCGCCACTCCTCAAACGCCCACTTCATAGCCAACAACTCCCGATTGCCGACATCATAATTGCGTTCAGCAGGCGAAAACTTACGGGAAAAGAAGGCCCACGGTTTCATTAAGGAACCAACAGGATCCCTCTGAGACAAAACAGCCCCTGCCCCAATCTCAGAAGCGTCAACCTCAACCTGAAATGGAAGAGAAACATCTGGTTGACGCAACACAGGAGCAGAAGTAAAACGATGCTTAAGTTCCTGAAAGGCAGAGACAGCCGCAGGGGACCAATTCGCCACATCAGCGCCCTTCTTCGTCAAATCAGTCAAGGGTTTAACCACGCTGGAAAAATTAGCAATGAAACGGCGATAAAAATTAGCAAAACCCAAACATTTCTGAAGGCTCTTCACGGATGTGGGCTGAATCCAGTCATGAATGGCCTGAACCTTAACCGGATCCATCTCTATAGACGAGGGAGAAAAAATAAAGCCCAAAAAGGAAACCTTCTGCACCCCAAAAACACACTTAGACCCTTTCACAAACAAGGCATTGTCACGAAGGATCTGAAATACCATCCTGACCTGCTGCACATGAGACTCCCAATCATCGGAAAAAATCAAAATATCGTCCAAATATACAATCAGGAATTTATCAAGATAATCCCGGAAGATATCATGCATGAAGGACTGAAAAACAGATGGAGCATTAGAGAGTCCGAATGGCATCACAAGGTATTCAAAATGGCCCGCGGGCGTGTTAAACGCAGTTTTCCATTCATCACCCTGCTTAATACGAACAAGATTATAAGCCACCCGAAGGTCAATCTTAGTAAACCAACTAGCTCCATTAATCCTAGCAAACAAATCGGAAAGCAAAGGTAAAGGATATTGAAACTTGACCGAGATCTTATTCAAGAGGCGATAATCAATACAGGGTCTTAAGGAACCATCTTTTTTAGCAACAAAAAAGAACCCCGCTCCCAACGGTGAAGAAGATGGCCGAATATGCCCTTTCTCCAAAGACTCCTTAATATAGCTCCGCATGGCGGTATGTTCAGGTACAGACAGGTTGAAAAGTCGGCCCTTAGGAAACTTACAGCCAGGAATCAAGTCAATAGCACAATCGCAGTCCCTGTGTGGTGGAAGGAAACTGGACTTGGGCTCATCGAATACATCCTGAAAATCAGACAAAATTTCAGAAGAGGGAGTAGGGGCGATAGACATTAGAGGAACATCATTATGAACCCCCTGACAACCCCAACTAGTCACAGACATGGACTTCCAATCCAAAACAGGATTATGTACTTGCAACCATGGAAAACCCAGCACGATAGCATCATGCAAATTATGCAACACCAGAAATCGACACTCTTCCTGATGGGCTGGCGCCATGCGCATGGTCACTTGTGTCCAAAACTGGGGCTTATTTTTAGCCAAGGGTGTAGCATCAATGCCCCTTAAAGGAATAGGGTTCTGCAAAGGCTGCAAGGGAAAACCACAACGCCTGGCAAACTCAAAGTCCATTAAGTTCAAGGCGGCGCCTGAATCCACAAACGCCATGACAGAAAATGATGACAATGAACAGATCAAGGACACAGATAACAGAAATTTAGGTTGTACAGTACTGATGGTAAATGAACTGGCGATCCTCTTGGTCCGCTTAGGGCAGACAGAAATGACATGGGAAGCTTCGCCACAATAATAACACAACCTATTCTGACGTCTGAAACCTTGTCGTTCCGTTCTAGACAGAATCCTATCACACTGCATTGGCTCAGGAATTTGCTCTGAGGATAACGCCATAGCGCGCACAGTTCTGCTCTCCCGCAAGCGCCGATCAATCTGAATGGCCAGAGACATAGAATCACTCAGAATAGAGGGTGTGGGAAACCCCACCATAACATCTTTAATGGATTCAGAAAGACCCTTTCTGAAAATTGCCGCCAAAGCATCATTATTCCATTTAGTCAATACAGACCATTTTCTGAATTTCTGACAATACAATTCTGCCGCCTCTTGACCCTGAGACAGGGCCAACAAGGTCTTCTCAGCTTGATCCACCGAATTAGGTTCATCATACAGTAATCCTAATGCCTGAAAGAAGAAGTCTACATTAAGCAAAGCAGGATCCCCAGATTCCAGGGAAAATGCCCAATCCTGTGGATCACCACGCAGCAGGGAAATGATGATTTTAACTTGTTGAATGAAATCACCAGAGGATCGAGGTTTCAATGCAAAAAACAGTTTACAGTTGTTTTTAAAACTCAAAAATTTGGACCTGTCTCCAAAAAACAAATCAGGAGTAGGTATCTTCGGTTCTAAATCAGGAGTCTGAACAATGTAATCAGAAATACCCTGTACTCTAGCAGCAAGCTGGTCTATACGAGAAACTAATTCCTGAACATTCATGCTAGCACAAGGCTCTTCAGCCACCCAGAGATAAAGAGGGAGGAGAAAACAAAACAGACTGGAGAAAAAAAATGGCTCAAGATCTTTCCTCCCTTCTTCTGAGATGCAATTAACTCATTGTTGGCCAGTAGTACTGTTATGATCAGGTGGCCTTGGAGCAGCATGAAATGACCTTCGCTGGAGCAGTGGTAACTATACTGACCGCAAACCCTGATCCTATCACCGCAACTAGAAGTAGCCGTGGGGTGTGCCTAACCAGACCTAGACACCTCGACACAGCCTAAGGACTAAATATCCCTAAAGATGGAAATAGGAAAAATCTCTTGCCTCAGAGCAGACCCCAAAGGATAGGTAGCCCCCCACAAATAATGACTGTGAGTAGGAGAGGAAAAGACACGCAGACAGAAAACAGGGATAAGCAAAGGAAGCCACTTCTACCTAGATAGGAAAGGATAGTACAGGATACTATGCGGTCAGCATAAAACACTACAAAATATCCACAGCAGAAAAATACAAAAACTCCACCACCTAATTAAAGATGTGGAGAGTATATCTGCGACTCCAGCGAGTCCAACTAGACTGAGAAAAACATCAGGCACAGTCTAGCAGGAACAAAATAGAAACAATATAAGCACAGAAAATAAACACACAGCAGTGTGTCTAAAAAAATGAAGCAAACACTTATCTTAGCTGAATTGGCAGCAAGCAGGAGAGGCCAGGCAGAGGACCAACACTTCCAAAGGAACATTGACTACTGGCAAGGACTAATGAGTCCTGCACAGCTAAATACCCGAGACAGAATTGCAATTAGCAGAAACACCTGTCCAAGACTGCTGCTCAGGAATAACTGCATTACCATCAACAACCACCGGAGGGAGCCCAAGAGCAGAATTCACAACACATTTCACATGGATGTGAAACTAAAGAAAGTTGCTAGTGGTGACAATCAACCTAATGCTCCTATACATTTTATACAAAACAAGAAATTTTAATTTTAGGGCTAGAAACACACTGACAACTACAGTTGAAACCAGAAGTTTACACAAACTATATAAAAAGACACATATGCATGTTTTTTTAATATCTGAAATTAAATCAGAATAAACCTTTCCCGCTTTAGGTTAATTAGGATTTTCACAATTATTAATATTTGACAAGTGGCAGAATAATGAGAGAGAGAGAAAATATTTTAAGGCATTTTATTACTTACTGCAAAGTCAAAAGTTTACATGCACTAAGATTACTATGCCATTAAACAATTCTGGACTGCCCATATGATGATGTCATATGTATGGAAGCTTCTTTTGGGAAAATCTGAGTTAATTAGAGACATACCTGTGGATGTATCTTAATGCACATCTGAAACATACTGCTTCTTTGTGTAGCATCATGGGAAAGTCTAAAGAAATCAGCCAAGATATCAGGAAGAGAATTGTTGACTTGCACAAGTCTGGCTCATCCTTGGGTACAATTTCAAGATACCTGAAGGTGCCTTGTTCATCTGTGCAAACAATTATACACAAGTTGGGAATGTCCAGCCATAATAATAATGATAATAATTTTATTTATATAGTGCCGACATATCCCGCAGCACATTACATTTTAGAGGGGACTTGTATACAATAGACATTACAGCATAACAATAAACACATAGATCAAAACAGATACAAAGAGGAGTGAGGGCCCTGTTCGCAAGCTTACAATCTATGAGGAAAATGGGAGACACGAAAGGTGGATGGTCATAATTGCTTTCGTTGTTCGGACAAGCTACAGTGTAAGAATCGGGTGTTCATGTAATGCTGCATGAACCAGTTATCAGCCTAAATTAAGAATACAGACACAGAGGGCTATTAACTGCATGAAGTATGTGAGAACATGATGCGAGAAACCTGGTTATGGTAAAAATGTTTGGATGGACAACATAGGGATAGTTAGGTTAATGCATTGAGACGGTAGGCAAGTCTGAACAAATGCGTTTTTAGGGCACGATTAAAACTGTGGGGGTTAATCGTATTAACCTGGGTAGTGCATTCCAAAGAATTGGTGCAGCACGTGAAAAGTCTTGGAGACAGGTGTGGAAAGTTCTGATTATTGAGGATGTTAACCTCAGGTTATTAGCAGAACATCATACCACTCAGGAAGGAGACATGTTCTGTGCCCCAGAGATGAACGTGCTTTGGTCTGACATGTGTATATCAACCCAATGACAAAAGCAAAAGACCTTGTGAAGATGATGGTGGACGCTGGTAAGGTTGTGTTAATATCCACAGTGAAATGAGTACTGTATCAACATGGGCTGAAAGGCCTCTCTGTCATAAAGAAGCCATTACTCCAAAAGAAGCATACAAAAGCCAGATCAATGTTTGCAAATGCACACAGGAACAAAGGCCTTAATTTTTGGAGACTTGTCGTGTGGTCTGGTGAAACTATTATTGAACTTTTGGGGCATAATGACCATTGTTACATTTGGAACAAAAAGGGAGAAGCTTGGAAGCCTAAGAACACCATCCCAACTGTGAAACACAGGGGTAGCAGCATCATGTTGTGGGGTTGTTTTGCTGCAGGAGGGACTTGTGGTGCACTTCACAAAATAGATAGCATCATGAGAAAAGAAGATTATATGGCAATACTGAAGCAGCATCTCAAGACATCAACCAGGAAGTTATAGCTTGGGCGGAAATGGATCTTCCAAATGAACAGTGACCCAAAGCATACTGCCAAAATGGTAACAAAGTGGCTTAAGGATAACAAAGTTAATGTTTTGGAGTGGCCATCACAAAGCCCCGATCTCAATCCTATTAACAATTTGTGGGCAAATCTGAAAAGGCAGGTGCGAGCAAGGATACCTACAAACCTGGATCAGTTGCCCCAGTTTTGTTAGTAGGAATGGGCCCATATCCTGACCAACTATTGTGAGAAAAGACCCAAGTTATTCAGGTTAAGGGCAATGGTACCAAATACTAATGAAATGTATGTAAATTTTTTACTTTGCAGTAAGTAATAAAAATGTTTGAAAACATTCTTTCTCTTTCATAATTCTGGCATTTGGCAAATATTAACAATTATGCTAATCATAATTGACCTAAAACGGGAAAGGGTTATTCTGATTTCAAGTCAGATAGTGAGAAAAACATGCATATGTGTGATAGGGCTAGCTGTTATGATGCGGTGGTCTAGGAGCAACATGGAACGAGCTCGGAAGGAAGTGGTAACTGTACTGACCGCAGTCCCTAAGCTCAACACAACACTAGAAGCAGCCGTGGAATGCTCCTAACTCTCCCTAGGCATCTAGTCACAGCCTAAGAGCTAACTACCCCTAAAGACAGAAGCAGGAAAACTATCTTGCCTCAGAGAAAATCCCCAAAGGATAGATTAGCCCCCCACAAATAATGACTGTGAGTGGAGAGGGAAAAGACATACACAGAATGAAACCAGGATGAGCACAGGAGGCCAGTCTAGCTAAATAGATAGGACAGGATGGAATACTGTGCGATCAGTATAAAACACTACAAAAATCCACGCAGACATGGGCTACTTGCACAGTGAACAAGTCTGTAAGAACATGTTCACACACCACCAAGAAACCTGAAGACACAAAAGAGAATTGTAAAACCAAAAACACTCAGTTTGAAAAAATGTTTGCAGTAATCCGCAAGTGCTAGTAAAAGATGTAAATAACAGGGTATTTGGTTGATACGTTTTTTGCAAAAAATGTATACTAAGCTGCTCTACCAATCTTCACGGTATACCCATATCAGAGCAGTCCTAACTAATGTATGCAATCCCTATCTGATGTATTTAAAAACCTGATCATCTGTATATTACCTGTGTGAACAGGGTTCAGAGAGGAAAAATCCATGTGTGCATACAGGGTAGAACAGCTTTTGTGCAGCTAGCCCAAGAGGAGTGGTGGAACTCCCCAGTCTTGTAGACACAAGAGAACAATTATGGAAACAGGAACACATGGGCTACTTGCACAGTGAACAAGTCTGTAAGAACATGTTCACACACCACCAAGAAACCTGAAGACACAAAAGAGAATTGTAAAACCAAAAACACTCAGTTTGAAAAAATGTTTGCAGTAATCCGCAAGTGCTAGTAAAAGATGTAAATAACAGGGTATTTGGTTGATACGTTTTTTGCAAAAAATGTATACTAAGCTGCTCTACCAATCTTCACGGTATACCCATATCAGAGCAGTCCTAACTAATGTATGCAATCCCTATCTGATGTATTTAAAAACCTGATCATCTGTATATTACCTGTGTGAACAGGGTTCAGAGAGGAAAAATCCATGTGTGCATACAGGGTAGAACAGCTTTTGTGCAGCTAGCCCAAGAGGAGTGGTGGAACTCCCCAGTCTTGTAGACACAAGAGAACAATTATGGAAACAGGAACACATGGGCTACTTGCACAGTGAACAAGTCTGTAAGAACATGTTCACACACCACCAAGAAACCTGAAGACACAAAAGAGAATTGTAAAACCAAAAACACTCAGTTTGAAAAAATGTTTGCAGTAATCCGCAAGTGCTAGTAAAAGATGTAAATAACAGGGTATTTGGTTGATACGTTTTTTGCAAAAAATGTATACTAAGCTGCTCTACCAATCTTCACGGTATACCCATATCAGAGCAGTCCTAACTAATGTATGCAATCCCTATCTGATGTATTTAAAAACCTGATCATCTGTATATTACCTGTGTGAACAGGGTTCAGAGAGGAAAAATCCATGTGTGCATACAGGGTAGAACAGCTTTTGTGCAGCTAGCCCAAGAGGAGTGGTGGAACTCCCCAGTCTTGTAGACACAAGAGAACAATTATGGAAACAGGAACACATGGGCTACTTGCACAGTGAACAAGTCTGTAAGAACATGTTCACACACCACCAAGAAACCTGAAGACACAAAAGAGAATTGTAAAACCAAAAACACTCAGTTTGAAAAAATGTTTGCAGTAATCCGCAAGTGCTAGTAAAAGATGTAAATAACAGGGTATTTGGTTGATACGTTTTTTGCAAAAAATGTATACTAAGCTGCTCTACCAATCTTCACGGTATACCCATATCAGAGCAGTCCTAACTAATGTATGCAATCCCTATCTGATGTATTTAAAAACCTGATCATCTGTATATTACCTGTGTGAACAGGGTTCAGAGAGGAAAAATCCATGTGTGCATACAGGGTAGAACAGCTGGGGAGTTCCACCACTCCTCTTGGGCTAGCTGCACAAAAGCTGTTCTACCCTGTATGCACACATGGATTTTTCCTCTCTGAACCCTGTTCACACAGGTAATATACAGATGATCAGGTTTTTAAATACATCAGATAGGGATTGCATACATTAGTTAGGACTGCTCTGATATGGGTATACCGTGAAGATTGGTAGAGCAGCTTAGTATACATTTTTTGCAAAAAACGTATCAACCAAATACCCTGTTATTTACATCTTTTACTAGCACTTGCGGATTACTGCAAACATTTTTTCAAACTGAGTGTTTTTGGTTTTACAATTCTCTTTTGTGTCTTCAAAAATCCACGCAGAGTTTACTAAAAATCTCCACACCTGACTAAAGGTGTGGAGGGTAAATCTGCTTCCCAGAGCTTCCAAACAAGACAGAATTAATTCATACTGATAAGCTGGACAAACATAGAAAGCACTGAACGGATAAGTCCACAATCTGTGAACAGAACAGAGCAAGTAAGAACTTAGCTTTGCTGAACTGGTCAGGAAAACAGGGAAATCCAAAGAGATGTGAATCCAACCAGAAACCATTTACAAGTGGCACTAGCTGAAGGAACAGCCAGACCTAAATAGCCGAGCAGAAGAGAAGATAAGTGGAGGCAGCTGATGACAGCTAACTCCAAAGAGCAGCCATACCACTTGAAACCACAAGAGGGAGCCCAAGAGCAGAACTCACAAAAGTGCCACTTACAACCACCGGAGGGAGCCCAAGAGCGGAATTCACAACAGTACCCCCCCCTTGAGGAGGGGTCACCGAACCCTCACCAGAGCCCCCAGGCCGATCAGGATGAGCAAAATGAAAAGCACGAACCAAATCGGCGGCATGGACATCGGAGGCAACAACCCAAGAATTATCCTCCTGGCCATAACCCCTCCACCTGACAAGATACTGAAGCCTCGGCCTCGAAAAACGAGAATCCAAAATCTTCTCAACCTCATATTCCAACTCTCCCTCAACCAACACCGGGGCAGGAGGGTCAACCGAGGGAACAACGGGCACCACATATCTCCGCAACAAAGATCTATGGAAAACATTATGAATGCAAAAGAGGCTGGAAGAGCCAAACGAAATGACACCGGATTAATAATTTCAGAAATTTTATAAGGACCAATAAACCGAGGCTTAAAATTGGGGGACGAAACCTTCATAGGAACATGACGAGAAGACAACCAAACCAAATCCCCCACACAAAGCCGGGGACCAACACACCGACGGCGGTTAGCAAAACGTTGAGCCCTTTCCTGAGACAACGTCAAATTGTCCACTACATGAGTCCAAATCTGCTGCAGCCTGTCCACCACAGAATCAACACCAGGACAATCATAAGGCTCAACCTGCCCAGAAGAAAAGCGAGGATGAAAACCAAAATTACAAAAGAAAGAAGAAACCAAAGTAGCCGAACTAGCCCGATTATTAAGGGCAAACTCGGCCAAAGGCTAGAAAGACACCCAATCATCCTGATCAGCAGACACAAAGCATCTCAAATAGGTCTCCAAGGTCTGATTAGTTCGCTCAGTTTGGCCATTAGTCTGAGGATGAAACGCCGAAGAAAAAGACAAATCAATGCCCATCCTAGCACAAAAGGACCGCCAAAATCTAGAGACAAACTGAGAACCTCTGTCAGACACAATATTCTCCGGAATGCCATGCAAACGAACCACATGCTGAAAAAACAATGGAACCAGATCTGAGGAGGAAGGCAACTTAGGCAAAGGTACCAGATGGACCATTTTAGAGAACCGGTCACAAACAACCCAGATAACAGACATCTTCTGGGAAACAGGAAGATCCGAAATAAAATCCATGGAAATATGCATCCAGGGCCTCTCAGGGACCGGCAAAGGCAAAAGCAACCCACTAGCGTGGGAACAGCAAGGCTTGGCTTAGGCGCAAGTCCCACAGGATTGCACAAAAGCATGGACATCGCGCGACAAGGACAGCCACCAAAAGGACCTAGCAACCAAATCTCTGGTTCCAAAAATCCCAGGATGACCAGCCAACACTGAACAATGAACCTCAGAAATTACCTTACTTGTCCATCTATCAGGAACAAACAGCTTCCCCACAGGACAGCGGTCAGGCCTATCAGCCTGAAATTCCTGAAGCACCCGCCGCAAATCAGGGGGGATGGCAGAAAAAATCACCCCTTCCTTAAGAATGCCAACCGGCTCAAGGACTCCAGGAGAATCAGGCGAAAAACTCCTAGAGAGGGCATCAGCCTTAACATTCTTAGATCCCGGAAGATACGAGACCACAAAATCGAGCCTGTCTAGGATTAAGCCGCTTGGCCGACTCGAGGTAAATCAGATTCTTATGATCGGTCAGGACCACAACGCGGTGCTTAGCTCCCTCAAGCCAATGTCGCCATTCCTAAAACGCCCACTTCATAGCCAACAACTCCCGATTGCCGACATCATAATTGCGTTCCGCAGGCGAAAACTTTCTGGAAAAAAAAGCACACGGTTTCATCAAAGAACCATCAGACTCCCTCTGAGACAAAACGGCCCCTGCCCCAATCTCAGAAGCGTCGACCTCAACCTGAAAAGGAAGAGGAACATCCGGCTGACGCAACACAGGGGCAGAAGTAAATCGGCGTTTAAGCTCCTGAAAGGCCTCAACAGCCGCAGAGGACCAATTCATCACATCCGCGCCTTTCTTCGTCAAATCAGTAATGGGCTTAACCACACTGGAAAAGTTGGCAATGAAACGACGATAGAAATTAGCAAAGCCCAAAAATTTTTGAAGGCCCTTCACAGATGTGGGTTGAATCCAGTCATGAATAGCTTGGACCTTAACAGGATCCATTTCTATAGACGAGGGAGAAAAAATAAAACCCAAAAAAGAGACCTTCTGAACTCGGAATAGGCACTTAGACCCCTTCACAAACAAAGCATTATCACGAAGGATCTGAAACACCATCCTGACCTGCTTCACATGAGACTCCCAATCATCGGAAAAAATCAAAATATCATCCAAATATACGACCATGAATTTATCAAGATAATTGCGGAAAATATCATGCATGAAAGACTGGAACACAGATGGAGCATTAGAGAGCCCAAATGGCATCACAAGGTATTCAAAATGGCCTTCGGGCGTATTAAATGCAGTTTTCCATTCGTCACCCTGTTTAATACGAACAAGATTATATGCCCCTTGGAGGTCAATCTTAGTAAACCAACTAGCCCCCTTAATCTGAGCAAACAAATCAGTAAGCAAAGGCAAGGGGTATTGGAATTTGACCGTGATCTTATTAAGAAGACGATAATCAATACAGGGTCTCAAGGAGCCATCCTTCTTAGCAACACAAAAGAAACCCGCTCCCAATGGTGACGAAGAGGGCCGAATATGCCCCTTCTCCAAAGACTCCTTAACATAACTCCGCATGGCGGCATGCTCTGGTACAGACAGATTGAAAAGTCGGCCCTTAGGGAACTTGCAACCAGGAATCAAGTTAATAGCACAATCACAGTCCTGGTGCGGTGGAAGGGAACTGGACTTGGGCTCATCAAATACATCCTGGAAATCCGACAAAAACTCAGGGACCTCAGAAGAGGGGGAAGAGGAAATTGACATCAAAGGAACGTCACCATGTACCCCTTGACAACCCCAACTAGTCACAGACATAGTTTTCCAATCCAGCACCGGATTATGTTCCTGTAACCATGGAAAACCCAGTACAACAACATCATGCAGGTTATGCAACACCAGAAAACGGCAATCTTCCTGATGTGCTGGAGCCATGAACATAGTCATCTGCGTCCAGTACTGAGGTTTATCCTTGGCCAAGGGTGTAGCATCAATACCCCTCAAAGGAATAGGGCTCTGCAAAGGCTGCAAGGAAAAACCACAGCGCCTGGCGAATTCTAAGTCCATTAAGTTCAGGGCAGCGCCTGAATCCACAAATGCCATGACAGAAAAGGATGACAATGAGCAAATCAGGGTCACAGATAAGAGAAATTTAGGCTGTATAGTACTAATGGTAACAGACCTAGCGACTCTCTTAGTACGCTTAGGGCAATCAGAGATAATATGAGCCGAATCACCACAGTAAAAACACAGCTTATTCTGACGTCTGAATTCCTGCCATTCTGTTCTAGTCAAAATCCTATCACATTGCATAGGTTCAGGACTTTGCTCAGAGGACACTGCCATATGGTGCACAGCTTTGCGCTCGCGCAGACGCCGATCAATCTGAATGGCTAGAGACAAAGATTCGCTCAAACAAGCAGGCATAGGAAAGCCCACCATAACATCTTTAAGGGCTTCAGAAATACCTTTTCTGAAAATAGCAGCCAGAGCCTCCTCATTCCATTTAGTGAGCACAGACCATTTTCTAAATTTCTGGCAGTATAATTCTGCCGCTTCCTGACCTTGACACAAGGCCAACAGGGTTTTTTCTGCATGATCCACAGAATTAGGTTCGTCATACAATCATCCGAGCGCTTGAAAAAATGCATCTACATTCAATAATGCCGGATCCCCTGTTTCAAGAGAAAAAGCCCAGTCTTGAGGGTCACCACGCATCAAGGATATGATGATTTTTACTTGCTGAATGGGATCACCAGAAGAACGGGGTTTCAAAGCAAAAAACAATTTGCAGTTATTTTTAAAGTTCAAAAACTTGGATCTGTCCCCAAAAAACAAATCAGGAGAAGGAATTCTAGGCTCTAAAGCCGGAGTCTGAACAACATAATCTTGGATATTCTGTACTCTTGCAGCAAGTTGATCCACACGAGAAAACAAACCCTGAACATCCATGCCAGAGCATATATCCTGAACCACCCAGATATCAAGAGGAAAAAAAAGAGACAAACTAGAGCACAGAAAAAAAAATGGTTCAGAACTTTCTTTTCCTTCTTTTGAGCTGCATTTAATTCATTTTTGGCCACTTGTACTGTTATGATGCGGTGGTCTAGGAGCAACATGGAATGAGCTCTAAAGGAAGTGGTTACTGTACTGACCGCAGTCCCTAAGCTCAACACAACACTAGGAGCAGCCGTGGAATGCTCCTAACTCTCCCTAGGCATCTCGTCACAGCCTAAGAGCTAACTACCCGTAAAGACAGAAGCAGGAAAACTATCTTGCCTCAGAGAAAATCCCCAAAGGATAGATTAGCCCCCCCACAAATAATGACTGTGAGTGGAGAGGGAAAAGACATACACAGAATGAAACCAGGATGAGCACAGGAGGCCAGTCTAGCTAAATAGATAGGACAGGATGGAATACTGTGCGGTCAGTATAAAACACTACAAAAATCCACGCAGAGTTTACTAAAAATCTCCACACCTGACTAAAGGTGTGGAGGGTAAATCTGCTTCCCAGAGCTTCCAGCAAGACAGAATTAATTCATACTGATAAGCTGGACAAACGTAGAAAGCACTGAACGGATAAGTCCAAAATCTGTGAACAGAACAGAGCAAGTAAGAACTTAGCTTTGCTGAACTGGTCAGGAAAACAGGGAAATCCAAAGAGATGTGAATCCAACCAGAAACCATTTACAAGTGGCACTAGCTGAAGGAACAGCCAGACCTAAATAGCCGAGCAGAAGAGAAGATAAGTGGAGGCAGCTGATGACAGCTAACTCCAAGGAGCAGCCATACCACTTGAAACCACAAGAGGGAGCCCAAGAGGAGAACTCACAAAAGTGCCACTTACAACCACCGGAGGGAGCCCAAGAGCGGAATTCACAACAGCTAGCGGAACGCACCGAGTAAATATAGATCTTTATTATTGGTGCATTCGCAGCCCGGGGTCCACCGTGCAGGAGGAACCTGCTGCTAGTGAATGGTGGCACTATTTGGTGGTATAAGCGAGCTCTGTTACTTCACAGAGTCGCCGTGAAAGGAAATCACTGTGCCCTGTTAGACTCACAGGAGCGCAAGCTAACTGCCAAACTGATAGCAGTCAGTGGTCATGCAAACACACAATCTCCTCACCGGGGGAGCCGGTTTTCTAGGGGCTTATTTCAGCTGGGTCCCTGTATACATACACAACACACAATCTCCTCACCGGAGGTGCCGGTATTCTAGGGGCTTTTTTCAGCCGGGTTCCTGAATACATACATACATAACCACAATGGCGCAAAGCACATAACTTAGATTGATACTAGTGCATGGCTGTGCGGTCATGCTAACCTTTTATAGCTGCAGCAAGTACAGGACCTTCCCAGAAGGACCAATGGGAGGCTGTCACAGAAGTTGAGCACCATCAGGACCTTCCTGGAGGACCAATGGGATATGTTGCAGTATCTAAGCATGTGACCCTTGATCTCCAACGAGACATCTTGCCCTGGGCATGCTCAGAAGGGGAAAAGCAGGACTTAGTCCCAAAAGCGTCTGCTTGCCGCTGCCCAGTACTGGCTACAATGGCAGAAGCTGGAACGGAAGCAGTAACCCTTTGCACAGAGTCAGATTGAGCTAGATGCTGGGACCGATGTCTCTGCTGAGCAGGCTCCACTGCGACAGGAGAATGGGAGACGGGAGCTGAGATGGCCCGAGATTCCCCCCTGTGCAGAGGCGGGAACTCGACCCCTAACATTACCCCCCTCCTAGGGCCCCACCCCCCTGGACCTCATTATGCTCAAAGGCAGCAATGAGCTGCGGAGCCCGAATGTGCTCAGCAGGCTCCCAGGACCCGTCCCCAGGACCAAACCCATCCAGTCCACCAAATAAAATCTTAAGCCACGTACCACCTTGCACCCCAAAATAGCGTTCACCTCGTAATCGTCCGTAGACGAACCCGATGTCCCAGCAGATGACTCGGAAAACCAGGACATGTATATGGGCTTCAAGAGGGACACATGAAAGATGTCGGTGATACCCAGGCATGGCGGAAGGGCCAAACAGTAGACCACAGGGTTAATCTGTTCGAGGACCTTGAAAGGGCCCAAGTAGCGAGGTGCAAACTTAGTAGACTCAACTCGCAGCCTTATGTTACGGCGGAGAGCCACACCAAGTCGCCAGGAGCAAAGGTCAGAGTGGGGCGCTGATGTGCATCGGCGGAGGACCTCATTCTCTCCTTGGAGGCCCGAATGGCATCCTGAGTGCGGTCCCAAATGTCCCGTGCCTCCACAGTCCAGTCTGCCACCCTGGAGTCGGCGGAAGACACGGGCATAGGCACAGGTACCCGCGGATGCTGACCATAGTTAAGGAGGAATGGGGTCTGTCCAGTGGAGTCGGCTACAGCGTTGTTCAGCGCAAACTCCGCCCATGATAGCAAGGATGCCCAGTCATCCTGCCTGGCTGAGACAACATGTCGCAGACCTGTAACCAAGATCTGGTTGGCCCTCTCTACCAACCCATTCATCTCGGGATGATATGCAGAAGAGAGATTCAACTCAATGCTGAGAAGATGACAATGCTCTCTCCAGAACCGAGACGCAAACTGGGGACCCTGGTCACTGACAATTTTGTCCGGCATACCATGTAGGCGGAAGATGTGTTTTATAAACAACGCTGCCAAGGCCCGTGCAGAAGGTAGCCGTGGAAGCGGCACCAAGTGCACCATTTTAGAAAAATGATTGGTGATAACCCAAATGATGGTAGAGCCACGAGACTTGGGCAAGCCCACCACAAAGTCCATCCCGACTATCTCCCAGGGCATGTCTGCCACCGGCAAAGGATAGAGTAACCCAGCTGGCCGTTGTCGAGGAGACTTATTTTTGGCACAGGAGACACACGCCCGAATATAATCTCCGACATCATGGACCATATGCGGCCACCAGTACCTCCTCGCCAGCAGCTCAGATGTCCTCTTTGTCCCAAAATGTCCACCCACCCTGGACGAATGAGCCGAAGAGAGAACCTCCAGTCACAAATTAATAGGTACAAAAGCCTTGCCCTGAGGCACAGACTTTAGCGAAACCGGAGCTAAGGTTCTCAGGCTCTCAGAAGGGACAATAAGCCGAGGCTCCCCTTCCTCCTCCTCAGAAGACACAATGGAGCGAGAGACGGCATCAGCACGAATGTTCTTCTCCCCAGCGAGATAATGAAGGGTGAAGTGAAACCGGGAGAAGAACAAGAACCATCTGGTTTGACGAGAATTTAGCCGCTGGGCTGTTTGTCAATAAACCAAATTTTTGTGGTCCGTGAAGACTTGGAAGGGAAAGCGAACCCCCTCCAAAAGATGTCTCCACTCCAAGAAGGCCAACTTCATTGCTAGCAACTCCCTGTCCCCAATGGAATAATTCCTCTCCGCTGGTGTAAAGGTCTTGGAGAAGAAGAAGCAAGGATGCTTCTGACCTTAAGCATCCTTTTGGAAGAGGACTGCTCCAGCACCAACGGATAGGCATCCACCTCCATTATAAACGGCTTATCAACATCGGGACGATGTAGGATGGGAGCGCTAGAAAAATGAGACTTAATAGAGAAGAAAGCCTTGGAGACCTCCTCAGACCACAATTTGGGATTTGCTCCCTTCTTGTGAGGGCTACCAAGGGAGCTACCAAAGTTGAGAAGTGGGGAATGAACTGGCGATAGCAATTAATGAACCCCATAAAGCGCTGCAACGCTTTAAGAGAATGGGGTTCTTGCCAGTCCATCACAGCCTGTAGTTTGGCAGGATCCATAGCCAATCCCTGGGCGGAGATGATATAGCCCAGGAAAGGTACAGACTCCTGCTCAAACATACACTTCTCCAATTTTGCATAAAAGGAGTTTGCCCGTAAGAGGTCAAAGACTCTGCCAACATCTCTTCGGTGGGAGTCAATATCTGGAGAGAAGATGAGAATATCATCCAGATAGACTACGACCGAGATGGAGAGCATATCCCGGAAGACATCATTAACAAAGTCTTGGAAAACGGCTGGGGCATTACAGAGCCCGAAAGGCATCACCAGATACTCATAGTGCCCATCTCTGGTATTAAAAGCCATCTTCCACTCGTCCCCCTCACGGATGTAAATCAGGTTATAAGCACCCCGCAGATCTAATTTGGTAAATACCCTTGCTCCCCGTAGCCTATCAAAGAGCTCAGAAATCAGGGGCAATGGTCTTAACAGTGATAGTGTTAAGACCCCTGTAATCTATGCATGGACGTAATTCTCCGTTCTTCTTCTGCACGAAGAACCCCGCCCCTGCAGGTGACACTGACTTCCTAATGAACCCTCTTGCCAAATTCTCCTGGATGTATTGAAACATAGCCTCCGTTTCCAGGAGAGAGAGGGGATAGACCCAACCCTGAGGAGGTTTTGCACCAGGCATGAGATCAATAGGACAGTCATAGGGGCGGTGAGGCGGAAGGGTCTCCGCAGCCTTTTTGGAGAACATGTCTGCATAGGACCAATAGCACTTGGGAAGGGAAGAAAGATCTGCGGGTATCTCGGTAGTGGAAACCTGAACACACTCCCTCACACATCTGCCCTTACAAGATTCACTCCAACCCAATATCCTCCCAGAGGTCCACTCAATATGTGGGGAGTGGAAATGGAGCCAGGGTATTCCCAGCAGAATCTCGTCCATTCCCTCGGGAAGGACAAGAAGGGAAATAATCTCCTGGTGGGAAGGGGACATGGATAACGTGAAAGGGACAGTCTAGTGTGTAATTTGTGAAGGAAGTGTCGACCCATTCACTACTCTAACAGTCACCGGTTTGGCGAGCATCACCAGAGGTATTGCATGGCACAGAGCAAAAGCAGAGGACATGAAATTCCCCTCAGCTCCAGAGTCCATACAAAGCTCGACTGTTAGAGTGGATGAGCCTAACGTGATTGTCCCTTTAAAGGACAGCTTAGAGGAAAATGCCACTGTGTCTAGTGAACCACCTCCAATGGTTACAAGACGCGATCGTTTTCCCGACCGCTGTGGACATTAGCATAATGCCCTATCTGTTGGCAAATATTACAAGCCATGGGTACTCGAGTGGCCCGGGACTTAGGTCCCACTCGAGAAACCTCCATGGCCTCATGGGAGTCGGATGCCTGAACGGAAGATTCTAGAGGTCTGGCGACGGTGGGAGCCAGCAGGAACCTCTGCCTACACTTGGTCCGCTCTAACCTCTGCTCGTTAAAACAGAGGTCGATGCTGGAAGATATTGTAATGAGCTCCTCCAGTGTGGTGCGAATCTCCCTGGGGGCCAAGGTGTCCTTCACATGGTCTGCCAGTCCTTTCAGAACACCGGAATAAGGACTTTATCCAGCTACTCCAGCTCTGAGACCAGAGTCCAGAATTGGACAGTGAACTGGCTGACCATGGAAGAACCCTGTGTTATTGGCAACAGGTGGAGCGCCGTATCGTGGGTGACACGGGGTCCTAAAAAGAGTCTGCACCACACGATCATCACGCTCCCACAGCGGCGTTGCCCACTCCAACGCCCTGCCCGACAAGAGGGATAAGATAAAATCCACTTTCACCTGTTCCGTAGGAAAACATGCAGCCAGAAGCTCTAGATGTATGGAGAACTGACTCACGAATCCCAGACATAGCTTACTGTCACCAGCAAACCTGTCTGGAAGTGGGAGATGGGATAAAGTCAGAGCAGGGGTGGCAGGAGGCAAACTGCCTGCAGCTACACTTGCAGCCTGAACAGCGACTGCGGTAACATCCACAGCTAAGGTTGTGCGTTCTAGAGCCGCCAACCTACCCTCCAGCTGCTGGATGTACCGTTGTAGACGCTGATCGTCCTCCATTTACTAGCCAGACCCTGGCGCTAGTATTATGTTAGGGCTAGCGGAACACACCGAGTAAATATAGATGTTTATTATTGGTGCGTTCGCAGCCCAAGGTCCACCATGCAGGAGGAACCTGCTGCTTGTGAATGGTGTCACTATTTGGCGGTATAAGCAAGCTCTGTTACTTCACAGAGTCGCCGTGAAAGGAAATCACTGCGCCCTGACTCACAGGAGCGCAAGCTAACTGCCGAACTGATAGCAGTCAGTGGTCATGCAAACACACAATCTCCTCACCGGAGGAGCCGGTATTCTAGGGGCTTATTTCAGCCGGGTCCCTGAATCCATACACAACACACAATCTCCTTACCGGAGGTGCCGGTATTCTAGGGGCTCATTTCAGCCGGATCCCTGAATACATACATACATAACCACACTGGCGCAAAGCACATAACTTAGATTGATACTAGCACATGGCCGTGCGGTCATGCAAACCTTTTATAGCTGCAGCAAGTACAGGACCTTCCCAGAAGGACCAATGGAAGGCTGCCACAGAAGTTGAGCACCTTCAGGACCTTCCTGGAAGACCAATGGGATTTGCTGCAGTATCTAAGCATGTGACCCTTGATTTCCAACGAGACATCTTGCCCTGGGCATGCTCAGAAGGGGAAAAGCAGGACTTAGTCCCAAAGCATCTGCTCGCTGCTGCCCAGTACTGGCTACAATGGCAGAAGCTGGAAAGGCAGCAGTAACCCTTTGCACAGAGTCAGACTGAGTGAGATGCTGGGACCGACGTCTCAGCTTAGCAGGCTCCACTGCGGCAGAAGAAGAATGGTAGATGGGAGCTGAGATGGTCCGAGATTTCCCCTGTGCAGAGGCGGGAACTCGACCCCTAACAATGTGTCTTTTTATATAGTGTATATAAGCTTCTGGTTTCAAATAGAGTGTGGGCCATTTATATGGATACACCTGGGTGGGCCATTTATAAAGTTGGATCCTAAATGGCCGACTACAAAATGGCCGACTACAAAATGGCCGCCATGGTCACCACCCATCTTGAAAAGTTTTCCCGCTCCCATATACTAATGTGCCACAAACAGGAAGTTGATATCACCAACCATTCCCATTTTATTTAGGTGTATCCATATACATGGCCCACCCTGTATATTCCTTTGCTTGAGTTGTGATTTTCCAACCATGTCACCTTTGAGTCCAGTAATTGTCTGCCATGAGTCCAGTAATTGTCTGTCACTGTCAAAAATTAGGGATGACATATCATCTAAAGCAGAGGTCCCCAACTCCAGTCCTCAAGGCCCACCAACATGTCATGTTTTCAGGATTTCCTTTGCATTGCACAGGTGATGCAATTATTACCTGGGCAAGACTAAGGAAATCCTGAAAACATGACATGTTGGTGGGCCTTGAGGACTGGAGTTGGGGACCCTTGATCTAAAGGGCCTGTTCAATGAGGTTAGAATAGAAGAGCTGTATGGAATGGCAGTGATTAAAACAATGATAATGCAATGTTTTGTTGTTTTTAGGCTTTTCCAACTTATAGATGGTTACTAAAAAGATTTTGTTGAGTTTTTTTAATATTACGATCTTTATTTAAAAAAATACTAATCTTGCCATTTTCACAATGGCTTCTCTAGTCATTTTAGACTCTTACTCCTTGTTCTTTTAGAGATACTTTTCAGCAAGGCTTATTATCAGCAGAGACAGGATTCCAAAGACATGTAACATTTCTAAACACAGCTGATAACACAGGATTCACAATTGACAATAGACAATGCCATAACTCACCCTGATCCCCCTTCCTTCACAATGTCCTTTGCACATGCTCATTAGATGCTTTAATACAAAAGTTACAGTCAGAGTCACTGGCAAACACAGACAGAAAAGAGCCTGTGTGCAAGTACACTACAGGGTGGGCCATTTACATGGATACACCTGGGTGGGCCATTTATAAAGTTTCATCCAAAATGGCCAACTACAAATTGGCCACCATGGTCACCACCTATCTTGAAAAGTTTTCCCCCTCCCATATACTAAAGTGCCATAAACAGGAAGTTGATATCACCAAACATTCCCATTTTATTTAGGTGTGTCCATATATATGGCCCACCCAGGTTTATCCCCTTATATGGCCCACCATGTACAGTGGGGCAAAAAAGTATTTAGTCAGTCAGCAATAGTGCAAGTTCCACCACTTAAAAAGATGAGAGGCATCTGTAATTTACATCATAGGTAGACCTCAACTATGGGAGACAAACTGTGAAAAAAAAATCCAGAAAATCACATTGTCTGTTTTTTTAACATTTTATTTGCATATTATGGTGGAAAATAAGTATTTGGTCAGAAACAAAATTTCATCTCAATACTTTGTAATATATCCGTTGTTGGCAATGACAGAGGTCAAACGTTTTCTGTAAGTCTTCACAAGGTTGCCACACACTGTTGTTGGTATGTTGGCCCATTCCTCCATGCAGATCTCCTCTAGAGCAGTGATGTTTTTGGCTTTTCGCTTGGCAACACGGACTTTCAACTCCCTCCAAAGGTTTTCTATAGGGTTGAGATCTGGAGACTGGCTAGGCCACTCCAGGACCTTGAAATGCTACTTACGAAGCCACTCCTTCGTTGCCCTGGCGTTGTGCTTTGGATCATTGTCATGTTGAAAGACCCAGCCACGTTTCATCTTCAATGCCCTTGCTGATGGAAGGAGGTTTGCACTCAAAATCTCACGATACATGGCCCCATTCATTCTTTCATGTACCCGGATCAGTCGTCCTGGCCCCTTTGCAGAGAAACAGCCCCACAGCATGATGTTTCCACCACCATGCTTTACAGTAGGTATGGTGTTTGATGGATGCAACTCAGTATTCTTTTTCCTCCAAACACGACAAGTTGTGTTTCTACCAAACAGTTCCAGTTTGGTTTCATCAGACCATAGGACATTCTCCCAAAACTCCTCTGGATCATCCAAATGCTCTCTAGCAAACTTCAGACGGGCCCGGACATGTACTGGCTTAAGCAGTGGGACACGTCTGGCACTGTAGGATCTGAGTCCATGGTGGCGTAGTGTGTTACTTATGGTAGGCCTTGTTACATTGGTCCCAGCTCTCTGCAGTTCATTCACTAGGTCCCCCCGCGTTGTTCTGGGATTTTTGCTCACCGTTCTTGTGATCATTCTGACCCCACGGGGTGGGATTTTGCGTGGAGCCCCAGATCGAGGGAGATTATCAGTGGCCTTGTATGTCTTCCATTTTCTAATTATTGCTCCCACTGTTGATTTCTTCACTCCAAGCTGGTTGGCTATTGCAGATTCAGTCTTCCCAGCCTGGTGCAGGGCTACAATTTTGTTTCTGGTGTCCTTTGACAGCTCTTTGGTCTTCACCATAGTGGAGTTTGGAGTCAGACTGTTTGAGGGTGTGCACAGGTGTCTTTTTATACTGATAACAAGTTTAAACAGGTGGCATTACTACAGGTAATGAGTGGAGGAAAGAGGAGACTCTTAAAGAAGAAGTTACAGGTCTGTGAGAGCCAGAAATCTTGATTGTTTGTTTCTGACCAAATACTTATTTTCCACCATAATATGCAAATAAAATGTTAAAAAAACAGACAATGTGATTTTCTGGATTTTTTTTTCTCAGTTTGTCTCCCATAGTTGAGGTCTACCTATGATGTAAATTACAGACGCCTCTCATCTTTTTAAGTGGTGGAACTTGCACTATTGCTGACTGACTAAATACTTTTTTGCCCCACTGTATATCAGCCCAAAAGCTCCTAAAAATGTAAAATTACACTTGCTTTGGAGGTATAAATGGGCCCTGTTATCTCTTGGCCCCTGTGTGGTCACACAGTTTTCACCAATGATATGTCCACCCCTGGTCAGAGCCTGTGACTCGTACATGGGTTGTTTCCTGAAACATCAGGAAGTTAAAGTCTAAAACAGCTCTCGTGGCCAGTGTGAAAATTGAAACATTTATTATTTTTAAAACAGATTCTGACACGGAAAAAAATATTGTTAAATTTTTTTTTGAGTTATTTAAACCAGGGGTCCCCAACTCCAGTCCTCAAGGCCCACCAACAGGTCATGTTTTCAGGATTTCCTTTGCATTGCACAGGTGATGCAATTATTACCTGGGCAAGACTAAGGAAATCCTGAAAACATGACATGTTGGTGGGCCTTGAGGACTGGAGTTGGGGACCCCTGATTTAAACAACAGGTATATAAAAACTTCATTTTAAGAATATTATTAGAGTTACTGTCAACTTATCATATAAGGAACAATTGTTTAAATGGCTATCCAGATTTGTCACATAAGGATCTAATGGTCCAGGTAGATGACATCTATAATCAAGCTCAAAATTATGATATATATTCCTTTGCTGTATAGTAGTTTGTGTAATATATATAACTCAACAATCCAAGGGAACCTCTCTGCACCTACTAGAACATTTATGTCTCAATAATTTTATTCCTTACCAGACAGACTAGGCTAAAACATCCAGTTCTTTAGTGCTGGGATCATCTCAAAGGGGCAGAGGTGAAATGTTTTATCCTAGGTAACTATCCTGTATACCGCTAAAACTAGGAGTGGAAAATGATGTTTGGGAGGACTCTCCTAGGCTAGTTAGGTGGCTTGGAAGGCATTTGGAAGAAAAAAAATGTATCATAGTAACATAGTAACATAGTAACATAGTTACTAAGGCCGAAAAAAGACATTTGTCCATCCAGTTCAGCCTATATTCCATCATAATAAATCCCCAGATCTACGTCCTTCTACAGAACCTAATTGTATGATACAATATTGTTCTGCTCCAGGAAGACATCCAGGCCTCTCTTGAACCCCTCGACTGAGTTCGCCATCACCACCTCCTCAGGCAAGCAATTCCAGATTCTCACTGCCCTAACAGTAAAGAATCCTCTTCTATGTTGGTGGAAAAACCTTCTCTCCTCCAGACGCAAAGAATGCCCCCTTGTGCCCGTCACCTTCCTTGGTATAAACAGATCCTCAGCGAGATATTTGTATTGTCCCCTTATATACTTATACATGGTTATTAGATCGCCCCTCAGTCGTCTTTTTTCTAGACTAAATAATCCTAATTTCGCTAATCTATCTGGGTATTGTAGTTCTCCCATCCCCTTTATTAATTGTGTTGCCCTCCTTTGTACTCTCTCTAGTTCCATTATATCCTTCCTGAGCACCGGTGCCCAAAACTGGACACAGTACTCCATGTGCGGTCTAACTAGGGATTTGTACAGAGGCAGTATAATGCTCTCATCATGTGTATCCAGACCTCTTTTAATGCACCCCATGATCCTGTTTGCCTTGGCAGCTGCTGCCTGGCACTGGCTGCTCCAGGTAAGTTTATCATTAACTAGGATCCCCAAGTCCTTCTCCCTGTCAGATTTACCCAGTGGTTTCCCATTCAGTGTGTAATGGTGACATTGATTCCTTCTTCCCATGTGTATAACCTTATATTTATCATTGTTAAACCTCATCTGCCACCTTTCAGCCCAAGTTTCCAACTTATCCAGATCCATCTGTAGCAGAATACTATCTTCTCTTGTATTAACTGCTTTACATAGTTTTGTATCATCTGCAAATATCGATATTTTACTGTGTAAACCTTCTACCAGATCATTAATGAATATGTTGAAGAGAACAGGTCCCAATACCGACCCCTGCGGTACCCCACTGGTCACAGCGACCCAGTTAGAGACTACACCATTTATAACCACCCTCTGCTTTCTATCACTTAGCCAGTTACTAACCCATTTACACACATTTTCCCCCAGACCAAGCATTCTCATTTTGTGTACCAACCTCTTGTGCGGCACGGTATCAAACGCTTTGGAAAAATCGAGATATACCACGTCCAATGACTCACCGTGGTCCAGCCTATAGCTTACCTCTTCATAAAAACTGTAGACCCAATGTAGTAATAGTGTCACAATAATGTATACAAACATCCTGTTCTGCATCAAACAATGGTTTGCTCATGTGTGGAGAAGACTCAGAAGCTGAGCTCATCTGTGTATAACAGCTGAAGCCGGACTTGAGCCTTGAGCGATGCTGTTAACAATTTAAATGC
This sequence comes from Ranitomeya imitator, assembly GCF_032444005.1. Taxonomy (NCBI): domain Eukaryota; kingdom Metazoa; phylum Chordata; class Amphibia; order Anura; family Dendrobatidae; genus Ranitomeya; species Ranitomeya imitator. The sequence goes on from NC_091287.1 coordinate 439,297,086, forward strand.
TGCTATTGATCTCTAACAGCTTCATTTAATTGGAACACGACAGTGGTTGCACACGCAGCTAGCTCCAATTAGACCCCCGTGATGCGATCGCAGGGAGCCAATGGGTTCCAATGCAGCAAATGGTCTGCTGAAGGCCCCTGTTGCTGCCATCTTGGTACTCTTGTGAAGCTTTGCTAACAACTGAGCTTCACCTGGACAGAAGTATAAAGCTAGAATTCTTAGCGTGCTCCAACTGCAGGTAAATAGCTCAAAGATTTATCATTTACATTATAAATACATGATTTGTTTCAAAAAATGTATATATATATTTCCAATTTACTGAACGTCATGAAAATATGGTAAATTGTAGCAGCAGTTAAGGCAACCATGTTTTCTTCATGGTCTGAATATTTTTAAACTCCCAGGTACCTTTATGAAATTGCAGCACTGCACTGCAAGCGAACGACATCATATGAAACATTTTAACGCAGAGATTAGGTAGGCAAAGGACAGCAGGCAAAATTGCTGGTTTCCACCTTTCTTACACAGTACACTTCAAAACTGGTTTATGTTTTAAGGGTATGATTTCTGAAATTTTACATATTCCACACATTCCATCTTCAGCTTCTCCTGGCAAAATCTTAAGACCTAACAATAACCTTATGTATATGGGGCCAAAAACAGCAGAACGGCCGGAACGTTAAAAGAAGATTTGAAACTTTGCCTTACACATACAAGCTGGCAACAGAATGTGGGCATTATGCACATGGGTACCACTAAACAAGGAGCCTTTCAACATTTTGACATTAGATTTATCTCATTTTAAGATTAGATAAATCTGCACCTCAGACCTTTTGAATAAAAATGAAATGCATTTTAAGCTTATTTTGGTTAGTCGGTTATGGAAACATTTTCAGGAAAGTGAAATGTTTTACCAAGTAAGTGTGCCTTGGATATACAATGATCGGCCATAGTATTAACCCTCTAATGACTATCTCTACATGGAGTAGGGTCAGGCATTTTTATAGTCCGTTTTGTACAGTGTGGGTGCTGGTTGCTTTACAATACCGGTTCAGGAGAATAACTAATGTATTGGGACCCAGTGACTTTTAAAAACATCCAAGATGGTCGTTGTCAGTTCAAAGCCCATTGGTCGCCAGAGTGACATGATCGACGGGTGCTGATGCGTTCTAACGTCAGGGGTTTTCTTAGGAACACTGTGTCTGTGGGAATATTTCTGTGAAGACCAGCCCATGGTTGGACTTCATAGGAGACTAGTAATTTTGCAATACCATAGTATTGCAGTATATTGTACAGGCAATCAAGTGATTGCAAGGTTCAAGTCTTTTAAGGGTACTAATAAAATGTTGACAAAATTAAAAACAAAATTAAAACACACAGAAAATAAAATAAAGGATTAAATCACCAGATGTTTTCCCTAAGTGTAAATAGCAAAATTTAAAAACTAGAAATGGGTTGGCATGACAGCCAGAGGTCTGCTGAAGACCCCTGTGCCTGTCATTATGATGCTCCTATGAAATCCAATGTTTAGCTGGAATTAATAGGAGATTGTGGTTTTCATTAGACATAGCAGTGCTGAAAATCTACTATATATAACAGAAGCGATCGAATGAGCTTCAAGTTCCCCTAAAGAGGCTAATACATTCAGAAAAAAATGAGCAAAAAAAATGGATGAAAAATGCTAAGGTTCAATTCACCCCCTTTTGCTCCATTAAAAATAATATTAAAAAAAAGATAAAATGCATAAATTTGGCATGGCTATGTTCGTAAAAGTTTGATTCATCAAAATATAAAATAAATTAATCTGATTGGTAAACAGTATAGCAAGAAAAAATTGAAACACAAGAATTATATTTGGAGGCAACAAAATGCAATAAGAGGTGATCAAAACATTATATCTACCCCAAACTGGTACGATAAACTTATGACTTAAATAAAATAAACTATACATGTTTGGTATCTGTATAATTGTACTAACCTGGAGAATCATATTGCTAGGTCAGTTTTACCTTCTAGTTAACATGGTAAATAAAAAAATACAAAGACCATTGTGGAATTGCACTTGTTTTTTTGCAATTTCAATGTATTTTGAATTTTTTTCCTCTTTTCAGTGCATCACTTGATAAAATGAACAGTGTCCTTCAAAAGTACAACTTGTCCTGTAAAAAACAAGCCCTCATATAGTTATCTGAATGGAACAGTTAAAATGCTGTGGCTCTTGGAAGAAAGGTTTCTTCAGATTATGTTATATTATTATAGAATTTATCTAAACACTCGATAAAGAAAAATGGCACAAAAAAATGGGGGTAGCCAATCTCTCTCTGGTCTTGGTGACAAGTACATGCCTCCTAATGAATCAGGTGATGTATATCCTGACCTCTTCTGGAGTAAGATTTGTGAAATATCAAGTGCCACCACTCATCCTGATTTTGACAAGTCACGCTCGTCACTCCCTGTCACATCCCAGCTCCACCCATTTTGTCAGTGGTGGAGCAGACTGAAAACACCAGAAGTCGCATTTTTTGTGCAACCTCACTGTCATGATCCGTTCCAGGGTTTAGTCCTGTCTGCTCTTTTTCCGGGTGGATCATGTCAAGGGTTAACTTTGCTCTGCCTCATTCTGGGCTCAGGTTTGCTATTTATCTCCCAGGCATCCTGCTGGTGGTGTCAGCTATAGTTCTGTCGTCGGCGTGTGAACCTGACTCTGGTAACTCTTGATTTGTCCTGCTTTGATCCCTGACTTGTCCATTGTCTGTTTACTCCCTCTGTCTGTCCTATTCCCATCGTTTCTCTGTTTATCTGCTTGATTCTCTGGTTCGTTACTAGGCTCGTATTCAGACTTGCTTCTGTTTTCTGACTTTGTCTTATCCGCTTCTAACCGCTGCTGAGCCTCCTGGCTTGTTTTCTGATCATGTTTACTGCTTATCCTTTTTGAATACTCCTGCTTCTGATTGTATTTTGACTCTGCCTGTCTGACCACTCTCTTACCACTTGGTGGCGTTTGTGCTGCTGCTCTGTGGTGCTTCTCGCAGTCTCCCTTCCTTCTCAAGCTCCCTCTAGTGGAGGTTGCATTATACTGCACTGTAGCAGCATGACACTCAGGTTGCACAAAAAAAATTATGACTTTTCAAGGCTTTTTGAACAGAAATCTGGCAAAATAGCTTTGATGAATTATCACCGATATCTTTATCATGCAGAGCTTAGAAACGGTGTATGCAGAAATCATGTGGCTGCAAAAGAATTGTAATCGTTGCCCAAAATATTGTGTGAAACAAGTCGGAGGCTTGTTCAATCAGCAGCTTTTTCCCACAACTTCAGCCAAGTATGTGCTTACTACCAGGGAGAGGGAATAAGATGCAGCCAGGCACTTCCTCCCGGCATGTGCCAATGGGTTAACCCATTATCTCATTTGAGCCTCCAACCCCTTGGTCTAGAGCAGGGGTCCCGAACCCGTAGCTCGCGTGCCACATGTGGCTTGCCTGCTCCTGACATGTGGCTCGCCGACGGTCACAGAAAAGATGTACCCAGGGAGCCATCTGTAATACCCGCCCAGGGCCGACATCAGCACCCGGGCAAGTGGCGGGGCCCTGAGCAGGCAGGGGGCCCACTTGCCATCGGGGACAGTGCTGTGCTATGGTGCTGGCCCGCGCCCCCCTGCCTGCTCCAGGCCCCGGCACTTGTAATACTTACCTCTCCGGTTCCAGCGCTGCAGCGTCTTCCATCCTCTGACTGTGACGTTCAGGTCAGAGGGCGCGACGACGTCACCAGTGTGCGCCCTCTGCCTAAGCAGTCACAGCACAGAGAGCAGGAAGACGCTGAGGAGTCCAGAGCAGAGCAGCGACAAGCAACGAGAGGTGAGTATTTCATTTTTTTCATATTTGGAGCAATATATGGGGACCATCAGAAGGGGCCCATATATGGAGCATTATATGGGGCTAATTCTATATGGAGCATCCTATGGGGCCAATAATATAGGGAGCATCTTGTGAAGCCAATTCTATAGGGAGCATCTTGTGAGCCAATTTAATATGGAGCATCTTATGGGGAGAATTCTGTATGGAGCTTCTTAATGGGGCCAATTCTATATGGAACTTCTTATGGGGCCAATTACATAAGGATCAGTATATGGGGCCAATAATATATGAAGCATCTTATAGGACTGTTAAAGGGTATTGACTTTTAAGATTGCTACTTCCAGAAGGTGGCACTAGAGTTCAAGTCCTCTTTGACTAAGCAATTTACATAACAATAATGGAAAATACATAAGGATAGAGTGAAATTGAAAGTCTGCATGTTATTATTTGTGCCTTCTCTAGGTTTTTCTATGAGTTTATCTACATTGTGGCTCTCAACCAACTTTCATAGCGGAATGTGGCTCTCAAGGTAAGAACGGTTGGGGACCCCTGGTCTAGAGAGATGTTCAGTGTAGCAGAAGTTTAACAATAATTTTATTACAAGCAGGAACTCAAAAGTGTTTTCTCAGTTTAGCAATTAATCTTATATTTACTTTAAGCCGCCAGCATCTGGTTAGTGCCCAAGGTGAGTGTCATTTTTTAATGTATTTATTTTTATTCTTTATTTTTGGTTTACTTTTTTTTAAGCAACAGATCACCACTTTATGTGACTATATACTCTGATGAAGATTTTTTTTGTACTTTGAAATTTTATTTAACCCCTTCCCGACCCATGACGCCACGTAGGCGTCTTGAAAGTCGGTGCCATTCCGACCCATGACGCCTATGCGGCGTCATGGAAAGATCGCGTCCCTGCAGACCGGGTGAAAGGGTTAACTCCCATTTCACCCGATCTGCAGGGACAGGGGGAGTGGTAGTTTAGCCCAGGGGGGGTGGCTTCACCCCCTCGTGGCTACGATCGCTCTGATTGGCTGTTGAAAGTGAAACTGCCAATCAGAGCGATTTGTAATATTTCACCCATTATAACGGGTGAAATATTACAATCCAGCCATGGCCGATGCTGAAATATCATCGGCCATGGCTGGAAATACTAATGTGCCCCCAGCCCACCCCTCCGATCGCCCCCCCACCCCCCCGATCTGGCCGGTACACTGCTCCGGCTCCCCTCCGTCCAGTGCTCCGCTCCCCCCCGTGCTCGTGCCCGCTCCCCCCGTGCTCCAATCACCCCCCCGTGCTCCAATCACCCCCCCTGCACTCCGATCCACCCCCCCCCGTGCTCCGTTCCACCCCCCCGTGCTCCATTCCAGCCCCCCCGTGCTCCGTTCCACGCCCCCCGCGCTCCGTTCCACCCCTCCCGCGCTCCGATTCCCCCCCCCGTGCTCCGATCCCCCCCCCGTGGTCCCACCCCACCCTATCATACTTACCGATCCAGCCGTGGTCCCGTCCGTCTTCTCCCGGGCGCCGCCATCTTCCAAAATGGCGGGCGCATGCGCAGTGCGCCCGCCGAATCTGCCGGCCGGCAGATTCGTTCCAAAGTGCATTTTGATCACTGAGATATAATCTATCTCAGTGATCAAAATAAAAAAAATAATAAATGACCCCCCCCCCTTTGTCACCCCCATAGGTAGGGACAATAAAAAAATAAAGAATTTTTTTTTTTCCACTGTTAGAATAGGGGTAGGGTTAGGGGTAGGGTTAGGGTTAGGGGTAGGGTTAGGGTTAGGGGTAGGGTTAGGGGTAGGGTTAGGGGTAGGGGTAGGGTTAGGGGTAGGGTTAGGGGTAGGGCTAGGGGTAGGGTTAGGGCTAGGGTTAGGGCTAGGGTTAGGGTTAGGAATGTGCACACGTATTCTGGTCCTCTGCGGATTTTTCCGCTGCGGATTTGATAAATCCGCAGTGCTAAACCGCTGCGGATTTATGGCGGATTTACCGCGTTTTTTTCTGCGCATTTCACTGCGGTTTTACAATTGCGATTTTCTATTGGAGCAGTTGTAAAACCGCTGCGGAATCCGCACAAAGAAGTGACATGCTGCGGAATGTAAACCGCTGCGTTTCCGTGCAGTTTTTCCGCAGCATGTGTACAGCGATTTTTGTTTCCCATAGGTTTACATTGAACTGTACACTCATGGGAAACTGCTGCGGATCCGCAGCGTTTTCCGCAGCGTGTGCACATACCTTTAGAATTAGGCTATGTGCACACGGTGCGGATTTGGCTGCGGATTCGCAGCAGTGTTCCATCAGGTTTACAGTACCATGTAAACATATGAAAAACCAAATCCGCTGTGCCCATGGTGCAGAAAATACCACGCGGAAACGCTGCGTTGTATTTTCCGCAGCATGTCAATTCTTTGTGCGGATTCCGCAGCGTTTTACACCTGTTCCTCAATAGGAATCCGCAGGTGAAATCCGCACAAAAAACACTGGAAATCCGCGGAAAATCCGCAGGTAAAACACAGTGCCTTTTACCCGCAGATTTTTCAAAAATGGTGCGGAAATATCTCACACGAATCCGCAACGTGGGCACATAGCCTTAGGGTTAGGGTTGGAATTAGGGTTGTGGTTAGGGTTAGGGGTGTGTTGGGGTTAGTGTTGTGGTTAGGGGTGTGTTGGGGTTAGGGTTGTGATTAGGATTATGGCTACAGTTGGGATTAGGGTTAGGGGTGTGTTGGGGTTAGTGTTGGAGGTAGAATTGAGGGGTTACCACTGTTTAGGCACATCAGGGGTCTCCAAACGCAACATGGCGCCACCATTGATTCCAGCCAATCTCGTATTCAAAAAGTCAAATGGTGCTCCCTCACTTCCGAGCCCTGACGTGTGCCCAAACAGTGGTTTACCCCCACATATGGGGTACCAGCATACTCAGGACAAACTGCGCAACAATTACTGGGGTCCAATTTCTCCTGTTACCCTTGTGAATCTAAAAAAATGCTTGCTAAAACATAATTTTTGAGGAAAGAAAAATGATTTTTTATTTTCACGGCTCTGCGTTGTAAACGTCTGTGAAGCACTTGGGGGTTCAAAGTGCTCACCACATATCTAGATAAGTTCCTTGGGGGGTCTAGTTTCTAAAATGGGGTCACTTGTGGGGGGTTTCTACTGTTTAGGCACACCAGGGGCTCTGCAAACGCAACGTGACACCCGCAGACCATTCCATCAAAGTCTGCATTTCAAAAGTCACTACTTCCCTTCTGAGCCCCGACGTGTGCCCAAACAGTGGTTTACCCCCACATATGGGGTATCAGCGTACTCAGGAGAAACTGGACAACAACTTTTGGGGTCCAATTTCTCCTGTAACCCTTGGGAAAATAAAAAATTCTGGGCTAAATAATTATTTTTGAGGAAAGAAAACGTATTTATTATTTTCACGGCTCTGCATTATAAACTTCTATGAAGCACTTGGGGGTTCAAAGTGCTCACCACACATCTAGATAAGTTCCTTTCAGGGTCTAGTTTCCAAAATGGGGTCACTTGTGGGGGGTTTCTACTGTTTAGGCACATCAGGGGCTCTGCAAACGCAACGTGACGCCCGCAGAGCATTCCATCAAAGTCTGCATTTCAAAACGTCACTACTTCAATTCCTAGCCCCGGCATGTGCCCAAACAGTAGTTTACCCCCACATATGGGGTATCACCGTACTCAGGAGAAACTGGACAACAAATATTGGGGTCAAATTTCTCCTGTTACCCTTGGGAAAATTAAAAAATTCTGGGCTAAATAATTATTTTTGAGGAAAGAAAACGTATTTATTATTTTCACGGCTCTGCATTATAAACTTCTATGAAGCACTTGGGGGTTCAAAGTGCTCACCACACATCTAGATAAGTTCCTTTGGGGGTCTAGTTTCCAAAATGGGGTCACTTGTGGGGGGTTTCTACTGTTAAGCCACATCAGGGGCTCTGCAAACGCAACGTGACGCCCACAGAGCATTCCATCAAAGTCTGCATTTCAAAACGTCACTACTTCACTTCCGAGCCCCGGCATGTGCCCAAACAGTGATTTACCCCCACATATGGGGTATCAGCGTACTCAGGAGAAACTGGACAACAACTTTTGGGGTCAAATTTCTCCTGTTACCCTTGGGAAAATAAAAAATTGCAGGCTAAAAGATCATTTTTGAGAAAATAATTTTTTTTTTTTTTTTCATGGCTCTGCGTTATAAACTTCTGTGAAGCACTTGGGGGTTCAAAGTCCTCACCACACATCTAGATTAGTTCCTTTGGGGGTCTAGTTTCTAAAATGGTGTCATTTCTGGGGGATCTCCAATGTTTAGGCACACAGGGGCTCTCCAAACGTGACATGGTGTCCGCTAATGATTGGAGCTAATTTTCCATTTAAAAAGCCAAATGGCGTGCCATCCCTTCCGAGCCCTGCCGTGCGCCCAAACAGTGGTTTACCCCCACATATGGGGTATCAGCGTACTCAGGACAAACTGGACAACAATATTTGGGGTCCAATTTCTCCTATTATCCTTGGCAAAATAGGAAATTCCAGGCTAAAAAATCATTTTTGAGGAAAGAAAAATTATTTTTTATTTTCATGGCTCTGCGTTATAAACTTCTGTGAAGCACCTGGGGGTTTAAAGTGCTCAATATGCATCTAGATAAGTTCCTTGGGGGGTCTAGTTTCCAAAATGGGGTCACTTGTGGGGGAGCTCCAATGTTTAGGCACACAGGGGCTCTCCAAACGCGACATGGTGTCCGCTAACAATTGGAGCTAATTTTCCATTCAAAAAGTCAAATGGCACGCCTTCTCTTCCGAGCCCTGCCGAGTGCCCAAACAGTGGTTTACCCCCACATATGAGGTATCGGCGTACTCGGGAGAAATTGCCCAACAAATTTTATGATCCATTTTATCCTACTGCCCATGTGAAAATGAGAAAATTGAGGCGAAAAGAATTTTTTTGTGAAAAAAAATTACTTTTTCATTTTTACAGATCAATTTGTGAAGCACCTGAGGGTTTAAAGTGCTCACTAGGCATCTAAATTAGTTCCTTGGGGGGTCTAGTTTCCAAAATGGGGTCACTTGTGGGGGAGCGCCAATGTTTAGGCACACAGGAGCTATCCAAACGCGACATGGTGTCCGCTAACGATGGAAATAATTTTTCATTCAAAAAGTCAAATGGCGCTCCTTCCCTTCCGAGCCTTACCATGTGCCCAAACAGTGGTTTACCTCCACATGTGAGGTATTGGTGTACTCAGGAGAAATTGCCCAACACATTTTAGGATCCATTTTATCCTATTGCCCATGTGAAAATTAAAAAATTGAGGCTAAAAGAATTTTTTTGTGAAAAAAAAGTACTTTTTCATTTTTACGGATCAATTTGTGAAGCACCTGGGGGTTCAAAGTGCTCACTATGCATCTAGATAAGTTCCTTGGGGCGTCTAGTTTCCAAAATGGGGTCACTTGTGGGGGAGCTCCAATTTTTAGGCACACGGGGGCTCTCCAAACGTGACATGGTGTCCGCTAAAGAGTGGAGCCAATTTTTGATTCAAAAAGTCAAATGGCGCTCCTTCCCTTCCAAGCCCTGCCGTGCGCCAAAACAGTGGTTTACCCCCACATATGAGGTATCAGCGTACTCAGGACAAATTGGACAACAACGTTCGTGGTTCAGTTTCTCCTTTTACCATTGGGAAAATAAAAAAATTGTTGCTAAAAGATAATTTTTGTGACTAAAAAGTTAAATGTTCATTTTTTCCTTCCATGTTGCTTCTGCTGCTGTGAAGCACCTGAAGGGTTAATAAACTTCTTGAATGTGGTTTTGAGTACCTTGAGGGGTGCAGTTTTTAGAATGGTGTCACTTTTGGGTATTTTCAGCCATATAGACCCCTCAAACTGACTTCAAATGTGAGGTGGTCCCTAAAAAAAATGGTTTTGTAAATTTCGTTGTAAAAATGACAAATCGCTGGTCGAATTTTAACCCTTATAACTTCCTAACAAAAAAAAATTTTGTTTCCAAAATTGTGCTGATGTAAAGTAAACATGTGGGAAATGTTATTTATTAACTATTTTGTGTCACATATCTCTCTGGTTTAACAGAATAAAAATTCAAAATGTGAAAATTGCGAAATTTTCAAAATTTTCGCCAAATTTCCGTGTTTATCACAAATAAATGCAGAATTTATTGACCTAAATTTACCACTAACATGAAGCCCAATATGTCACGAAAAAACAATCTCAGAACCGCTAGGATCCGTTGAAGCGTTCCTGAGTTATTACCTCATAAAGGGACACTGGTCAGAATTGCAAAAAACGGCAAGGTCTTTAAGGTCAAAATAGGCTGGGTCTTGAAGGGGTTAAGGTTGATGATCAAAAACATAAAAATGGTTTAGTGTTGAATTTAGAGATTACAGTTTACAGTTCATGGAACATAAACCCGGACACCTTCATCTTTTCACTGTACATAGTTATGTATTTAATGATTAGTAATTAGCAAATCCTCGGCTTCTGTTAGAGCGTTGTTTGTTTTACAAAGTTACATAGTACCAATCACAGCTCCTGGGTAACAAAATGCCACAACTTCGCAACTCTACCCATATAAGCCGACGTATCTGTAGTTATGTATTTAATAGGCTATTATTAAGTGGTTATTGTAAATGTGTCCAAGAGACTAATGACATTAAAGTCTTTTTATGCTGAATGTCATCAGTAATACTGTAGATTCTTGTGAACTACCAATGGACATACAGCAGCTCACACATTCAGCAAAAAAGCAATTTTACATGATGTATCCGATGCTGCAGGTAATAAGAGAAGATAATATGCACTATAGAGGGATTTTGCAGTTGAGTAAAACAAATTATCACAATATGGATAATGTCATAGGTGTTTATTATTTTCTATACATATTTATCTTTTTAGTACTTTTGTTTCCAAATATTGTTCAGTGTAGCAGATTTGATATACTGTGAAGAATAAAACATCAACTATGTATTAGGATGTGTTCACACCACAAAGTTGCTAAAGAAATGTATAAAATTAAAAACAAATTCCATTCATCCTTGCTTCTGCAGCATATTTTTAACCCTTTTACCCCGAAGGTGGTTTGCACGTTAATGACCGGGCCAATTGTGACACTTCTGACCAATGTCACTTTATGAGGTAATAACTCCGTAACGCTTTAACGGATCCCGGTGATTCTGAGAATGTTTTATCATGACATATTGTATTTCATGATAGTGGTAACTTTCTCCGGTATGACTTGTCTTTATTTGTGAAGAAAATGGATGTTTATTAACCCCTTAGGTGCTTCACAGGATTTGTTGTTGTTTTTTAAATTAACATTTAACTTTTTTTCACAAAAAAAATTTAATCCAGATCCAAATTTTTTTATTTTGTCAAGGGTAACAGGAAATAATGGACCCCAAAATTTGTTGTGTAATTTCTCTTGAGCATGCCGATACCTCATATGAGGGAGAAAACCACTGTTTGGGCGCACGGCAGAGCTCGGAAGGGAAGGAGCGCCATTTGACTTTTTGAATGCAAAATTTGCTGGGACAATTGGCGGATGCCATGTCGTGTTTGGAGAGCCCCTGATGTGCTTGAACAATGAATGTCCCCCACAAGTGACACCATTTTGGAAGCTAGACCCCCTCAGGGAACTGATCTAGATGTGTGGTGAGCACATTGAACCCTCAGGTGCTTCACAGAATTTTATAACAATGAGACGATTTTTCATACGTTTAGTGTGACTCCGGCCTAACAGGAGAAATTGCACCATGCAATTTGTTGCGCAATTTCTCCTGAGTACTCTGACACCCAATATCAGGGTGAAAACTACTGTTTGGGCACACGGCAGGGATTGGAAGGGAAGGAGTGTCATTTGACTTTTTGAATATAAAATTTACTGGAATCACAAGCGGACATCATATCCCATTTGTAGAGCCCCTGATGTGCCTAAACAGTGGAAACCCCCCACAAATGACCCCATTTTGGAAACTAGACCCCTTAAGAAATGCATTTTGATGCGTGGTGAGCACCTTGAACCCCCAGGTGTCTCACAGAAGTTTCCAATGTTTCAATGGGCACCACAGGCCAAAGGGACTGATTTATGGGTCCTTGACCCTTTGAAGCAGAGTGTGCATGCAAAACGGCCTCAAAATGCTCTCCTCTGCCTCCATGGCTTTTTTATGCAACTAATAAAGAAGTTTTTTTCACCGATCATTGTCCACGGAGTGCCACCCTTCATCTTCTATCCTGCTCATTCGAATGAAATCATCTGACTGGGTGTTCACATGCACCTGTGGGTCTTCAGTGTAAAAAGCAATTTGTCCACACGCCGAATCCGATGTTCGCGTGGAGGTATGTAAGTTTGTTTAGTGCCACTTTTCCCTCTCCTTTTACAGTATATTAACGCCTTAAAATAATAATACAGGGTGGGCCATTTATATGGATACACCTAAATAAAATGGGAATGGTTGGTGATATCAACTTCCTGTTTGTGGCACATTAGTATATGGGAGGGGGAAACTTTTCAAGATGGGTGGTGACCTTGGTAGCATGAGACGGACTCTACAACTCACACAAGTGGCTCAGGTAGTGCAGCTCATCCAGGATGGCACATCAATGTGAGCTGTGGCAAGAAGGTTTGCTATGTCAGTCAGTATAGTGTCAAGAGGCTGGAGGCGCTACCAGGAGAAAGGCCAGTACACCAGGAGATGTGGAGAGGGCCATAGGAGGGCAACAACCAAGCAGCAGGACTGCTACCTCACCCTTTGCGCAAGGAGGAACAGGAGGAGCACTGCCAGAGCCCTGCAAAGTGACCTCCAGCAGGCCACAAATGTGCATGTGTCTGCAAAAATGGTTAGAAACCGATGCCATGAGGATGGTCTGAGTGCCCGACGTCCACAGATGGGGGTTGTGCTCACAGTCCAACACCGTGCAGAACACCTGGCATTTGCCACAGAACACCAGGATTGGTAAGTTCGCCACTGGCGTTCTGTGCTCTTCACAGATGAAAGCAGGTTCACACTGAGCACATGTGACAGACGTAACAGAGCCTGGAGACGCCATGAAGAGTGATCTGCTGCCTTCAACATTCTTCAGCATGACCAGTATGGCAGTGGATCGGTAATGGTGTGAGGTGGCATTTCTTTGGAGGGCCGCACAGCCCTCCATGTGCTTGCCAGAGGTAGCCTGACTGCCATTGGGTACTGAGATGAGATCCTCATACCCCTTGTGAGACCATAAGCTTGTGCAGTTGGCCCTGGGTTCCTCCTAATGCAGGAAAATGCCAGACCTCATGTGGTTGGAGAGTGTCAGCAGTTCCTGCAAGACGAAGGCATTGAAGCTATGGACTGCCTCACCCGTTCCCCAGACCTGAATCTGATTGAACACATCTGGGACATCATGTCTCACACCATCCACCAACGTCACGTTGCACCACAGACTGTCCAGGAGTTGGCGGATGCTTTAGTCCTGGTCTGGGAGGAGATCCCTCAGGAGACCATTCGCCGCCTCATCAGGAGCATGCCCAGGCATTGTAGGGAGGCCATACAGGCATGTGGGGGCCACACACACTACTGAGCATCATTTCCTTGTCTTCAGGCATTTCCACTGAAGTGGGATCAGCCTGTAACTTCATTTTCCACTTTGATGTTGAGCATCATTCCAACTCCAGACCTTTGTTGGATATTGGTTATGATTTACGTTGATCATTTTTAGGTTTTATTGTTCTCAACGCATTCCACTATATATTGAATAAAGATTTGCATCTGGAATATTTATTTCAGTGATATCTAGGATGTGGGATTTTAATGTTCCCTTTATTTTTGTGAGAAGTGTATATGTATACATATACACTTCTCACAAAAATAAAGGGAACATTAAAATCCCACATCCTAGATATCACTGAAATAAATATTCCAGATGCAAATCTTTATTCAATATATAGTGGAATGCGTTGAGAACAATAAAACCTAAAAATATATATATACACACACACTAAATATATATATATACACACACACATATATTTTTTCCATTTTTTCCATTTTAAAAATTACAAAAAAGGAAAATGAGCCGATGCAATGGTTTGGACACCCCTCATGATTAGTACCTAGAAGCATTACCTTATGAAAGTATAACAGCTTGTAAATGCTTTTTGCAGCCAGACAAGAGTCTTTTAATTCTTGTTTGAGGGATTTTCATTCTTCCTTGGAAAATTATTCCAGATCTGTGAGATTCCTGGGTCTTCTTGCATACACTGCAGTTTTGAAGTCTAACCACAGATTTTCAGTGAAGTTCAGATAAAGGGACAGTGAGGGCCATTGTAAAAACTTCAGCTTGCACCTTTTGAGGTAGTGTATTGTGGATTTTGATGTGTTCTTAAGATCTTTATCCCTTTGTAGAAGCCATCCTCTTTTCAACTTTGGCTTTTTAACAGATGGTGTTATTTTTACATCAAGTATTTGTTGAAATTTCATTGAATTCATTCTCCCTTCTACGTTTGAAATATTGACTGTGCCATTGGCTGCAGCACAAGCCCTATTTTAACCTTATTGGTCTACAGGACTTGTTTCCAAAATGCGTCAGGATTGTTTAGATGCTCTTTTGCATACTTCTGACATGGAGTTTTATGGTGAAGACACAGTAGAGGTTTTCCTCTGATTGCACTTTCATGAAGGCAATTTATTTACTCTGAAATCTTGGTCAAAGTTATCTGAGCACACAAAACTCTAAGGGTGCCAACATTTTTGCTTCGGCCCATTTTCGTTTTTGCAATAAGTGAAAAAATAATTTTATTTTTGCCTTAAACGCAAAGGAAATGTGTCATCTTTAAATGTTGACCTTATAAAGATCATTTAATCTTCAAGCTACTAAACTGTTTACAATAACAATAATTTTGACCAGGGGTGCCCAAACTCTTATATGCCACTGTACTTTTATTGGACAAAGAAAGAGCTCTTACCTTAAATCCCTCCCCAATGATAAAAAGAGAAAAACTGATAAAATATCTCTTACGTATTAATTTATCACTGGCCCTGATAACAATGTATCAGTGAGTGCACCTATTATTTGTTAATTGCAGATTATTCCAGGATTTCTGCTCTATAGCTTTCAGAATTGTGTAAGCTGTTCTGACCTATACTATAGACTGTCACTTAGGATCCCTAAAATGTACAGCCATGGCCGAAAGTGTTGGCATCCTTGAATTTGTTTCAGAAAATGAAGTATTTTTCCTAGAAAATAAATGGAATTACATGTTTTGTTCTATACATGTCCCACACTATTTTGGGGGTTTTGTGTGAAATGATGTTCAATTTGCCTTTTTTTCTCTGATTTCTTGTGTTTTATCAATACACACAAAGAAAATAAACATGTATAAAACGAAACATGAGTAATTGCAATCTTTTTTGTGGAGAAATACTTCATTTTCTGGAATAATTGAAATGGTGCCAATACTTTCTGCCATAGCTGTCAGTACAAATTTACTCATTTTTTATGAAGAGGTATACTGTGATTTGTGGAATGCTTGTCGAAACTGGACAGATGCTTCAAGCCATGGCTTCTAAAGCTGTGAGGTGCGACTCACCTAGAGAGACTGTTGTTTAGTAAGCAGTTTTAACAGAAGTGATTAGATTCTGCATATACAGTACTTTTACATTCTAGTTTAGCAACTAACTTTTTTTTACATTTTACTGTTCTACTGTGTTCAGAAGATACATTGAAGTAACTTAAAAATGTTGGATTACTGCCAATAGCGAAGGCAAGCATCACCATCTTGTGGCTGGTAAGGTCCTTGAAGAAAAAGATAAATAATATGTGCATTAACCCATTAATCCCATATGACGTACTATCCCGTCGAGGTGACCTGGGACTTAATTCCCAGTGATGGGATAGTACGTCATATGCAATCGACCGCGCTCACGGGGGAAGCGTGGCCGCTCGCGGCCAGCGGTCAGCTGACTATCGCAGCTGACATCCAGCACTATGTGCCAGGAGCAGTCACGGACCACTCATGGCACATTAACCCCCGAAACACTGCAATCAAACATGATCGCATCGTTCCAGGGGCATAGGGAAGCATCACGCAGGGAGGGGGCTCCCTGCGTACTTCCCTGAGACCCTCAGTACAAAGCAATCTGCTCACCTTGTATCCAGCGTCTCCTCCCTGCAGGCGCCGGATCCAAAATGGCCACGGGGCTACTTCCGGGTCCTGCAGGGAGGTGGCTTACAAGCGCCTGCTCAGAGCAGGCTCCTGTAAGCCTGCAGCCCTGCTTGTCAGATCACTGATCTGACACAGTGCTCTGCAAAGTGTCAGATCAGCCATCTGACCCTATAGTGTGATGTCCCCCCTGGGACAACATTATAAAGTGAAAAACAAATATTTAGATGTGTAAAAAAAAATAATTCCTAAATAAAAAAAAAATATTGTTCCCATAAATGAATTTCTTTATCTAAATAATTAGAAAAAATAAAAGTGTACACATATTTAGTATTGCCGTGTCCGTAACGACCCGACCTATCAAACTGTCCCACTAGTTAACCCCTTCAGTGAACGCTGTAAGCAAAAAAAGAGGCAAAAAACAAAAGCTTTATTATCATACCGCCGAACAAAAATTAGAATAACACGTGATCCAAAAGACGGATATAAATGACCATGGTACCGCTGAAAACGATATTTTGTCCCGCAAAAAACGAGCCGCCAAACAGCATCTTCAGCGAAAAAATAATGTAAAAATAATTATTTTTTCAATAAAATAGTTTTTATTATGTAAAAGCACCAAAACATAAAAAAATGATATAAATGAGGTATCGCTGTAATGGTACTGACCCAAAGAATAAAATTGCTTTATCAATTTTACCAAACATCGAACGCTATAAAAACTCCCCCCCTCCCCAAAAGAAATTCATCAATAGCTGGTTTTTGGTCATTCTGCCTCACAAAAATCGGAATAAAAAGCGATCAAAAAATGTCATGTGCCCGAAATGATACCAATAAAAACGTCAGCTTGTCCTGCAAAAATCAAGACCTCACATGACTCTGTGGACCAAAATATGGAAAAATTATAGCTTTCAAAATGTGGAGACGCAAAAACTATTTTTTGCAATAAACAGCATCTTTTAGTGTGTGACAGTTGCCAATCATAAAAATCCGCTAAAATGCCCGCTATAAACAGTAAATCAAATCCCCCTTCATCACCCCCTTAGTTAGGGAAAAATAATAAAATTAAAAAATGTATTTATTTCCATTTTCCCATTAGGGTTAGGGCTAGGGTTAGGGCTAGGGTTAGGGCTAGGGTTAGGGTTGAGGCTAGGGTTAGGTTTAGGGCTAGGGTTAGGGAAAGGGCTAGGGTTAGGGCTAGGGTTAGGGTTAGGGTTAGGGCTAGGGTTAGGGTTAGGGATAGGGTTAGGGAAAGGGCTAGGGTTAGGGCTAGCATTAGGGTTGGGGCTAGAGTTAGGGCTACAGTTTGGGTTGGGGCTAAAGTTAGGGTTCCAAAATTGTGCTGATGTAAAGTAGATATGTGGGAAATGTTACTTATTAAGTATTTTGTGTGACATATCTCTGTGATTTAAGGGCATACAAATTTAAAGTTGGAAAAATACAAAAGTTTCAAAATTTTGCCAAATTTCTGTTTTTTTCATAAACGTAGGTAATATCAAATAAATTTTACCACTATCGTGAAGTACAATATGTCACGAGAAAACAATGTCAGAATCATCAGTATCCGTTGAAGTGTTCCAGAGTTATAACCTCATAAAGGGACAGTGGTCAGAATTGTAAAAATTGAAAATTGGCCCAGTCACTAACGTGCAAACCACCCTCGGGGCTTAAGGGGTTAAGAAATAACTAATATTTTAACATTTTCACCACAATGGAAAGATATGAAAAATTGCAAATTATTTTATTTGGGAAATTGTCTTCATTCTTGTAAAAAAAATGCATTCAATTGGCTTTCAAACCCTTATGTCATGATCCGGGCTGGAGTTTGTTTCTTGTTATTTTCTCCCCGATCTGGTCATGTGAGGGTTAACTTTCCTTGCCTCGTTTTGGGCTCTGTGTGGCTATTTAAGTCTGTGGCCTGCAGACCAATGTCAGTGATAGTTCATGCTCCCAGGCTAGAGAAGTTGACCCCTTGATTCCGTGTTTTTGTCCTCTGCCCGTTTACTCTGTTCCCATGACTTCCCTTATCCTGCACTTGTACTGTTTCTGACTCGGCCCGTCTTCCACTCTTTCGCCACTTGGTGGTGCTTGTACTGCTGCGCAGTGCTGTTAGGGTACCGTCACACACTGCCATTTCAATCGCTACGACGGCACGATTCGTGACGTTCCAGCGATATCGTTACGATATCGCTGTGTCTGACACGCAGCAGCGATCAGGGATCCTGCTGAGAATCGTACGTCGTAGCAGATCGTTTGGAACTTTGTTTCGTCGCTGGATCTCCCGCTGTCATCGCTAGATCGGTGTGTGTGACACCGATCTAGCGATGCGATCCAGCGATGCGTTCGCTTGCAACCAGGGTAAACATCGGGTTACTAAGCGCAGGGCCGCGCTTAGTAACCCAATGTTTACCCTGGTTACCAGCGTAAATGTAAAAAAAAAAAACAGTACATACTTACATTCCGGTGTCCGTCAGGTCCCTAGCCGTCTGCTTCCCGCACTCACTGACTGCCGGCCGTAAAGTGAAAGCAGAGCACAGCGGTGACTGTGCTGTGCTTTCACTTTACGGCCGGCAGTCAGTGAGTGCGGGAAGCAGACGGCAAGGGACAGACACCGGAATGTAAGTATGTGCTGTTTGGTTTTTTTTACGCTGGTAACCAGGGTAAACATCGGGTTACTAAGCGCGGTCCTGCGCTTAGTAACCCGATGTTTACCCTGGTTACCCGGGGACCTCGGCATCGTTGGTCGCTGGAGAGCTGTCTGTGTGACAGCTCCCCAGCGACCACACTACGATTTACCTACGATCACGGCCAGGTCGTATCGCTGGTCATGATCGTAGGTAAATCGTATAGTGTGACGGTACCCTTACACTGTGCGTGCAACCTCTCTTCTCTCTGCGCTATACTTCACTGCAGCAGCATTACATCCTGCTTTACCCAAGTTTATTTACTTGCCTTTAGCTGCATTGATATCAGAATAATTTGGAGTGCACATGATGGCAGTGAAAGGGTCAGCTTGGCACCTTTTTTTTACTAATTCTTGGAAAAAGTCAGCTGCAATAGATAAGCACAACACCCTGAGTAGGAGACAGATGCTGATCCTTTCACTGCCATCATCTGTCCTCCAAATGAGTATGTTCTGATACGAATACGACTGGGGGCAAGTCAATAGACTGGGGAAAAGCAGGGGTTTGGAAGCCATGTGCAGGCATTTTAGTTTTTATGAGAATGAAGACAAATTTCAATATAAAGTGATTTGCAAAATTTCATAATTTTTTATTGTTGGACAAAAATATGTAAAAAAAGAAGAAAGTTTAGTTCCTCTTTAGTTACTTGTTTATTGCTAGTAATAATAAATTGTTGTTATTGGTCTTTTGCCATATTAACTTTCTATTCTTCTAGGGGTCGTGTCCAGCATTATATTATGTGGGATTATTATCTATTTCCTGACCAGCCATGAGCTACAGCTTGAGACAGACCACTACAAGCTAAGTATAACTCATTAGCTTTTTGTGATCTTTTGAGACAATGTCTTGTTAACTAGCAATTTAGAAAAGCCAATGTTCCTAGCAAAGAACTGTCTTCATTATTGTCATAAAGGGAATTGTATGTCTTTATGACTAAGTGTTTAGTTCTCAATCAAATTAGTATTGAGTGACAGGGATATGTAGAAAATAAAACTTGACTTAACTTTTCTCTAATTTAATGACTCAGTTCGATTGACAGGTAATTATAGATGTGTCTGCTTATATTCACACTTGCAACCTTAGCTCAGAGTAATATTGTGAATTACATAGAAGGTGACAGTGTTTTCTCTTCCATGATTCAGTGGTTAGCATTGTTACCTTAGAGGCCTGAGTTCAAATTTGAGTTTGGGTAAAATCTGTATTGCGCTTGTTTGTTACTTGGTTTTGTTCTAGATTCATTATTTTTATTCCACGTGCCAAAACATACTGAGAAATGGATTGGCCTTACTGTGTTTTTGTGAACGTCATGCAGATATATTGTTACCAAGAGCTGATCCAAACCAATTTATACACATACACTATGGGGTCGATTCATCAAGACCAGCTATTCTCTCGTTAGTCTTGATGAAGGGGCATGTTGGAGTAAATGCTCCTGATTCATTAAAGGGGTCACCCAACATTAGAATGCCAAATCATTTGGACATATACATTAGTATGGTCTTTAGAAGCAGGAGTACTTATTTTACATATCCAACGGGTGGTCCTTCAGTAACTAAATCTATGTTTATTTGGGATTTAGAGTTTTCTATTAGAAAAGCAAATCTCTAATTGATACAAAGATTTATTAAGGGGTTTGTCCACATCTTGGACATTCCTTTTTTAAATAAAGTACTCCCCCTATACAATAAAAAATATATATTCTTATCTCCAGCTCCGTTCCTGCATTGTTAGCACTGGGTTTCTCAGGGTGTAAGTCTGTCATCTACTATAATGGGGTTTATTGCATTTCTGGTAGGTTATCCATCAGCTCCATTGCACATGTAAACTAAGCCTAAGAGGGGTTAGGGGTCGAGTTCCCGCTTCTGCACAGGGGGAATCTCGGGCCGCTTCTGCTGCGGTCTCCCATTCCTCTCCTGCCGCAGGTAAACCTGCTCAGCAGAGACGACGGTCTTGCATCTGGCTCAGTCTCACTCGGTGCTTAGGCTTGCTGTTGCTTCTCCAGCTTTTGCCATTAAAGCCAGTGCTGGGCAGCAGCGAGCGGGCTTCTCTGGGACTAAGTCCTTATTTGCACACACTGAGCATGCCCAGGGCAAGATCTCCCGTTGGAGATCGAGGGTCACGTGCTCAGGCACTGCAGCACATCCCATTGGTCCTCTTGGCAGGTCCTGAAAGGGCAAAACTTCTGTAGCTACTTCCTGTGCTGCAACTATATAAACTGCGCATGACCGCACGGCCATGCGCTAGTGTACAATTGTATACATGTGTTTGTTGTGAGTGCAAGTCGTTCATTAAATACCCCTACCCTATGGTATGACTGTTCGCGTATGGTGTATGGCTGCTATCTAGTGCCTGACTAACCACTCAACATGTCACACACGTATCAGCGTCTATTGCTGTGTCCGCCAGTGCGGCGCCACGTGCCAGTAGTGCGCTTCCTGACCCACGTCTTGGTGCTTAGTGGTGTTTGCCAGCACGGCACAGTTCGCACTTCAGTGCTCTAATAATAATAGTTTCCTAACACACCCAGTTGCGGTGTTTGTGTCAGCAAGTGGTCTAATCGGACTTCAATCCTGAGTCTTGAGGTTGTGTCCGCTGACTCCTTGCTTGCACTCTTTAGTGCGGTATTGCGGACCTGTGGCTTTACCGGGTTCGCTTCCACCGCCATATTACGCTGCCATTTACTAGCAGCAGGTTTTCACCTGCACGGTGGACCCCGGACTGCGAATGCATCTATTACATCTTTCTTGGTGCGTTCCGCCAGTCCTAACAGAACACTAGCGCCAGGGTCTGGCTAGTAAATGGCGGACGATCAGCATTTACAGCGGTACATTCAGCAGCTGGAGGGAAGGTTGGCGGCTCTAGAGCGTTCAACCTCAGCTGTGGATGTCACTGCTGTCGCTGTTCAGGCTGCAAGTGTAGCCGCAGCCAGTTTGTCCGCTGCCACCCCTGCTCCGACTTTATCCCGTCTCCCGCTTCCTGACAAGTTTGCTGGCGACAGTAAACAATGTCGCGGATTCGTGAGCCAGTGCTCCATACACCTTGAGCTCCTGGCGTCACGTTTCCCTACAGAACGGGCGAGAGTGGGATTTATTCTATCTCTCTTGTCGGGCAGGGCGTTGGAGTGGGCAACGCCACTTTGGGAGCGAGATGATCGTGTGGTACAGAGTGCTCCTCTCTTCCTGGACACTCTGAAGCAGGTCTTTTTAGGACCTCGTGTTACCCACGATACCGCACTCCAGTTGTTGTCTATTACTCAGGGCTCGTCCGTGGTCAGCCAGTTTGCCATCCAGTTCCGGACTCTAGCTTCAGAGTTAGAGTGGCCAGACAAAGTTCTTATTCCGGTGTTCTGGAGGAGACTGGCAGACCATGTGAAGGACGCCTTGGCCACCAGGGAGATACCCGCCACACTGGAGGAACTTATTTCTGTATCTATCCGCATCAACCTCCGTTTTCACGAGCGGAGGTTGGAGCGGACCCAGTGTAGGCAGAGGTTTCGGCTGGCTCCCACCTTCGCCAGACCTCTTGAATCTCCTGTCTTGGCGTCTGATTCCCATGAGGCCATGGAGGTTTCTCAAGCGGGACCTAAGTCTCAGGCCACTCGAGTACCCGTGGTTTGTAAAAACTGTCATCAACTAGGACATTACGCCAATAAATGTCCGCGGCGGTCGGGAAACGATCGCGTCTATTAACCATTGGGGGAGGTTCACTAGACACAGCTGCATTTTCCTCCAAACTGTCCTTTAAAGGGACAATCCTATTAGGCTCCTCCACTCTAACAGTCGAGCTTTGTGTGGATTCAGGAGCAGAGGGAAACTTCATGTCCTCTGCTTTTGCTCTGCGCCATGCTATACCACTAGTCATGCTCTCCAAACCTGTAACATAATAATATAATAATAATAATAATAATACCTGTAACAGTTAGAGTTGTGAATGGGGCGACACTTCCACTGCAAATCACACACCAGACAGTTCCATTCTCGCTGTCCACGTCCCCTTCCCACCAGGAGATTATTTCCCTTCTTGTTCTTCCCGAGGGAATGGATGAGATTTTGCTGGGAATACCCTGGCTCCGTTTCCACTCCCCACATATTGAGTGGTCCTCAGGGAGAAAATTGGGTTGGAGTAAGTCTTGTATGGGCAGGTGTGTGAGTGAGTGTGTACAGGTTTCTACTACCGAGGTACCCGCAGACCTTTCATCTCTTTCCAAGTGCTATTGGTGCTATGCTGACGTATTCTCTAAAAAGGCTGCTGAGACTCTACCGCCTCATCGCCCCTACGACTGTCCTATTGACCTCTTGCCTGGAGCTGAACCTCCTCGGGGAAGGGTATATCCCCTCTCTCTCCCAGAGACGGAGGCTATGTCTCAACACATTCAGGAGAATTTGGCAAGAGGGTTCATTAGGAAGTCAGTGTGTTAGGACTGGCGGAACGCACCAAGACAGATGGTATAGATGCGTTTGCAGTCCGGGGTCCACCGTGCAGGTGAAAACCTGCTGCTAGCAATTAGCAGACTATATGGCGGTACACTAGAGTATACACGCGTGGGTTAACCTCACCCAGCGTGAAAGAAGCAATCCTGTTAAGGCACAGGACCGCGGTACCGCACCTAAAGCGCGAGCAAGTAGTCAGCGAACTCAACCCCAACTGGGATTGAAGTCCGATTAGACCCTTGCTGGCGCAACACCGCAACTGGGTGTGAAATGAAACAGAAGAGCATGCAGTGCCGCACTGACGAACGCCACTAACCACCCAGGCTTGGGTAAGGAAAGCACAGAGGAAGTGCACGGCGCCGTACTGGCGGTCACAGCAACTGGACGCTATAATGTGTGACTAGTGCTGTAGGATAAGTCGGGCGCTAGGTAGCAGCCATACACCTTCCGCGAACAGTCATACTATAGGGTAGGGGTATCCAAGGACGACTTGCACTCACAACATACACACATTAGCAATTGTTTGACAATACTAGCGCATGGCCGTGCGGTCATGCGCAGTTTATATAGCAGCAGCACAGGAAGTGGCCACAGCACTTTTGCCCTTCTAGGACCTGCCAAGAGGACCAATGGAATGTGCTGCAGAGCCTGAGCACATGACCCTCGATCTCCAACGGGAGACCTTACGCTGGGCATGCTCAGTACGTGCAGACAAGGACTTAGTCCCAGAGAAGTCCGCTCGCTGCTGACCAGCACAGACTTTAATAGAAGAGACTGGAGAAGCAGCAGTAACTCTCAGAACAGAGTGAGAATGAGCAAGACGCTGGGACCGACGTCCTTGCTGAGCAGACTCCACTGCGGCTGGACAAGAATGGGAGACCGCAGCGGAGGTGGCCCGAGATTCCCCCTGTGCAGAAGCGGGAACTCGACCCCTAACATTACCCCCCCTCCTAGGGCCCCCCCCTCCTTGGGCCTCGCTACGTTCGAAGGCAGCAATGAGCTGCGGAGCCCGAATGTGCTCAGCAGGCTCCCAGGACCTATCCTCAGGGCCGTAACCCTTCCAGTCCACCAAAAAAAATTTTTTGCCACGTACCACCTTGCACCCCAAGATAGCGTTCACCTCCGTAGACGAACCCGATGTCCCGGCAGATGACTCAGAAAACCGAGACATGTATACGGGCTTAAGGAGGGACACATGAAAGGTGTCGGTGATACCAAGGCGTGGAGGAAGGGCCAGACGGTAGACCACAGGATTAACCTGTTCGAGGACCTTGAAGGGACCCAAGTAGCGAGGAGCAAATTTAGTGGACTCAACTCGCAGCCTGATGTTACGGGCGGAGAGCCACACCAAGTCGCCAGAAGCAAAGGACGGGGCGGGGCGCCGATGAGCATCGGCGGAGGACCTCATTCTCTCCTTAGAGGCCCGAATGGCATCCTGAGTGCGGTCCCAAATATCCCGTGCCTCCACAGCCCAGTCTGCCACCCTGGAGTCTGCGGAAGACACGGGCATAGGCGCAGGTACCCGTGGATGCTGACCATAGTTGAGGAGGAATGGGGTTTGTCCAGTGCAGTCGGCTACGGCGTTGTTCAGCGCAAACTCTGCCCATGATAGCAAGGATGCCCAGTCATCCTGCCTTGCTGAAACAAAATGTCGCAGGTATGTGACCAAGGTCTGGTTGGCCCTCTCTACCAACCCATTCGTCTCGGGATGATAAGCGGAAGAGAGATTCAACTCAATACTGAGAAGACGACACAGCTCTCTCCAGAACCGAGACGCAAACTGGGGACCCCGGTCACTGACAATTTTGTCAGACATACCATGTAGGCGGAAGATGTGCTTAATGAACAACGCAGCCAAGGCCCGTGCAGAAGGTAACCGTGGTAGCGGCACCAAATGCATCATTTTCGAGAAATGATCGGTGATGACCCAAATGATGGTACAGCCGCGAGACTTGGGCAAACCCACGACAAAGTCCATCCCGACCATCTCCCAGGGCCTATCTGCCACCGGCAAGGGATAGAGCAACCCAGCTGGCCTTTGACGCGGAGATTTATTTTTGGCGCAGGAGACACACGCCAGAATATAATCCCTGACATCCCGGACCATATGCGGCCACCAGTACGTCCTCGCCAGTAGCTCAGATGTCCTCTTTGTCCCAAAGTGTCCACCCACTCTGGACGAATGAGCCCAAGAGAGAACCTCCGGTCGCAAATTAATGGGCACAAAAGTCTTGCCCGAAGGCACAGACTCAAGCGAAACCGGTGCTACGGTTCTCAGGCTCTCAGAGGGAACAATAAGCCGAGGCTCCTCTTCCTCCTCTTCAGTTGACATAAGGGAGCGAGAGAGAGCATCAGCACGAATATTCTTCTCCCCGGCGAGAAAATGAAGAGAAAAGTGGAACCGGGAAAAGAACAAGGACCATCTGGCTTGGCGAGAATTTAGCCGCTGGGCTGTCTGTAAGTAGACCAAATTTTTGTGGTCAGTGTAAACCTGGAAGGGAAACCGCGCACCTTCCAGAAGATGTCTCCACTCCGAAAAGGCCAACTTCATTGCTAGCAGCTCCCTATCCCCGATGGAGTAGTTTCTCTCCGCTGGCGAGAAAGTCTTAGAGAAGAAGAAGCATGGATGCTTCCGACCTTGAGCATCCTTCTGGTAGAGGACTGCTCCAGCACCAACGGACGAGGCATCCACCTCCATTACGAATGGCTTATCCACATCGGGACGATGTAAGATGGGAGCGCTAGCCAAGTGGGACTTAATAGAAGTGAAGGCCTTGGAGACCTCTTCCGACCACAATTTAGGATTCGCTCCCTTCTTGGTGAGGGCTACCAAGGGAGCTACCAGAGTTGAGAAGTGGGGAATGAACTGGCGGTAATAGTTAATGAACCCCATAAAGCGCTGCACCGCTTTAAGAGAATGGGGCTCTTGCCAGTCCATAACAGCCTGTAGTTTGGCAGGATCCATAGCCAATCCCTGGGCGGAGATGATATAGCCCAGGAACGGCAAAGACTCCTGCTCAAACATACACTTCTCCAACTTAGCGTAAAGAGAGTTTGCCCGTAGGAGGTCGAAGACTCTGCCAACATCTCTCCGGTGGGAGTCAATATCTGGAGAAAAGATGAGAATATCATCCAGATAGACTACAACTGAGGTGGAAAGCATATCCCGGAAGATGTCGTTGACAAAGTCTTGAAAAACGGCTGGGGCATTACAGAGCCCGAAGGGCATCACCAGATACTCATAGTGCCCATCTCTGGTGTTAAACGCCGTTTTCCATTCGTCCCCCTCACGGATGCGAATCAGGTTGTAAGCACCCCGCAGATCTAATTTAGTAAATACCCTTGCTCCCCGAAGCCTATCGAAGAGCTCAGATATCAAGGGCAAAGGATACTTGTTCTTAACGGTGATAGCGTTAAGACCCCTGTAGTCTATGCATGGACGTAGCTCCCCATTCTTCTTCTGCACGAAGAAGAACCCTGCCCCAGCAGGTGACACTGACTTCCTGATAAACCCTCTTGCCAGATTCTCTTGAATGTACTGAGACATGGCCTCCGTCTCCGGGAGAGATAATGGATAAACTCGACCCCGGGGAGGCTCCGCACCAGGCAAGAGATCGATAGGACAGTCATAGGGGCAATGGGGCGGAAGGGTCTCCGCCGCCTTCTTGGAGAACACATCTGCGTAAGACCAATATTGCTTGGGGAGAGAGGATAGATCTGCGGGTACCTCAGTAGTAGCAACCTGAACGCACTCTCGGTGACACCTACCCCCACATGATTCACCCCATCCCAGAATTCTGCCTGAGGACCACTCGATGTGAGGAGAGTGGTACCGTAGCCAAGGTAGCCCCAACAGGACCTCATCAATACCCTCAGGAATGACGAGCAGAGAAATAATCTCCTGATGGGATGGCGACAGGGACAGAGTAACAGGGATGGTCTGATGTGTTATCTGTGCGGGGAGTGTCGACCCATTCACCACTCGTACCGTTACTGGTTGAGATAGCATAACCAGGGGTATTGCGTGACGTTGGGCGAAGGCAGAAGACATAAAATTGCCCTCCGCCCCAGAATCCACGCAGAGGTCTACCGAGTGGGAGGATGAGCCAAAGGTAATTGTCCCCTTAAAGGACAATTTGGAGGCAAACGTCGCAGTGTCTAGTGCACCTCCACCTACTACCACTAGACGCTGACGTTTCCTCGACCGCTGATGACAGCTGGTGGCAAGATGTCCTGACTGTTGGCAAACATGGCAACCCTGGAGTGCACGAGCGGTCTGGGACTTAGATCCCGCTCGTGACACCACCTTAGGTTCCTGGAACTCAGGAGCCTGGACTGGAGATTCCAAAGGTTTGGCGAAGGTGGGAGCCAGCCGAAACCTCTGCCTACACTGGGCTCGCTCTAACCTCCGCTTGTGAAAACGGAGGTCAATGCGAGTAGATACTGCTATTAACTCCTCCAGTGTGGCGGGAATCTCCCTAGTGGCCAGAGCATCCTTAACGTGGTCAGCCAGCCCCCTCCAAAATATAAGGATATAAGGATAAGGGCTTTATCTGACCACTCCAGCTCAGATGCCAGAGTGCGGAAATGGACTGTAAAAAAGGCTGACCAAGGACGAGCCCTGAGTCAGTGCCAACAGTTGGAGCGCCGTGTCATGGGTGACACGAGGTCCTAGAAAGACCTGTTTCAGAGTGCTCAGGAATAACGGAGCACTCTGCACCACATGATCGCCACGCTCCCACAGCGGCGTAGCCCACTGCAACGCCCTGTCCGACAATAAGGAAATTATAAAGCCCACCTTAGCCCGCTCTGTAGGGAAACGAGAGGCCAGAAGCTCGAGATGTATTGAGCACTGACTCACGAAACCCCTACAGGACTTACTGTCACCAGAAAATTTCTCTGGTAGCGGGAGGCGAGATAGCGTCGGTACAGGAGCAGCAGTGGACAAGGTAGCTGCAGCCACACTTGCAGCCTGAACAGCGACAGCAGTAACATCCACAGCTGAGGTTGAATGCTCAAGAGCCGCCAACCTTCCCTCCAGCTGCTGGATGTACCGCTGTAAACGCTGGTCGTCCGCCATTTACTAGCCAGACCCTGGCGCTAGTATTCTGTTAGGACTGGCGGAACGCACCAAGACAGATGGTATAGATGCGTTCGCAGTCCGGGGTCCACCGTGCAGGTGAAAACCTGCTTCTAGCAATTAGCAGACTATATGGCGGTACACTAGAGTATACACGCGTGGGTTGACCTCACCCAGCGTGAAAGAAGCAATCCTGTTAAGGCACAGGACCGCGGTACCGCACCTAAAGCGCGAGCAAGTAGTCAGCGAACTCAACCCCAACTGGGATTGAAGTCCGATTAGACCCTTGCTGGCGCAACACCGCAACTGGGTGTGAAATGAAACAGAAGAGCATGCAGTGCCGCACTGACGAACGCCACTAACCACCCAGGCTTGGGTAAAGAAAGCACAAAGGAAGTGCACGGCGCCATACTAGCGGTCACAGCAACTGGACGCTATAATGTGTGACTAGTGCTGTAGGATAAGTCGGGCGCTAGGTAGCAGCCATACACCTTCCGCGAACAGTCATACTATAGGGTAGGGGTATCCAAGGACGATTTGCACTCACAACATACACACATTAGCAATTGTTTGACAATACTAGCGCATGGCCGTGCGGTCATGCGCAGTTTATATAGCAGCAGCACAGGAAGTGGCCACAGCACTTTTGCCCTTCTAGGACCTGCCAAGAGGACCAATGGAATGTGCTGCAGAGCCTGAGCACATGACCCTCGATCTCCAACGGGAGACCTTACGCTGGGCATGCTCAGTACGTGCAGACAAGGACTTAGTCCCAGAGAAGTCCGCTCGCTGCTGACCAGCACAGACTTTAATAGCAGAGACTGGAGAAGCAGCAGTAACTCTCAGAACAGAGTGAGAATGAGCAAGACGCTGGGACCGACGTCCTTGCTGAGCAGACTCCACTGCGGCTGGACAAGAATGGGAGACCGCAGCGGAGGTGGCCCGAGATTCCCCCTGTGCAGAAGCGGGAACTCGACCCCTAACACAGTGTCTCCTGCAGGGGCGAGATTCTTCTTCGTACAGAAGAAGAACGGGGAATTACGTCCTTGCATCGATTACAGGGGTCTCAATGCTATCACCATTAAAAATAAGTACCCGTTGCCCCTGATATCGGAGCTCTTTGACAGGCTAAGGGGAGCTAAGATATTCACCAAATTAGATCTGCGGGGTGCCTACAACCTGATTCGCATCCGTGAGGGGGACGAATGGAAAACGGCTTTCAATACCAGGGACGGGCACTATGAGTACCTGGTGATGCCCTTCGGGCTCTGTAATGCCCCAGCCGTTTTTCAGGACTTTGTCAACGATATCTTCCGGGATATGCTTTCCACCTCGGTTGTAGTCTATCTGGATGATATTCTCATCTTCTCTCCAGATATTGACTCCCACCGGAGAGATGTTGGCAGAGTCTTCGAACTCCTACGGGCGAATTCCCTATATGCAAAGTTGGAGAAGTGTGTGTTTGAGCAGGAGTCCTTACCTTTCCTGGGCTATATCATCTCGGCCCAGGGATTGGCTATGGATCCTGCCAAACTACAGGCTGTGATGGACTGGCAGGAACCCCATTCTCTTAAAGCGGTGCAGCGCTTTATGGGGTTCATAAATTACTATCGCCAGTTCATCCCCCACTTCTCAACTTTGGTAGCTCCCTTGGTATCCCTCACCAAGAAGGGAGCGAATCCCAAATTATGGTCCGAAGAGGTCTCCAAGGCCTTCACTTCTATAAAGTCCCATTTTGCTAGCGCTCCCATCTTACATCGTCCCGATGTGGATAAGCCATTCCTTATGGAGGTGGATGCCTCATCCGTTGGTGCTGGAGCAGTCCTCTATCAAAAGGATGCTCAAGGTCGGAAGCATCCATGCTTCTTCTTCTCAAAGACCTTCACACCAGCGGAGAGAAATTACTCCATTGGGGATAGGGAGTTGCTGGCAATGAAGTTGGCCTTTTCGGAGTGGAGACATCTTTTGGAGGGTGCTCGGTTTCCATTCCAAGTCTTCACGGACCACAAAAATTTGGTCTATTTGCGTACAGCCCAGCGGCTGAATTCTCGTCAGGCCAGATGGTCCTTGTTTTTCTCCCGGTTCCACTTCACTCTACATTATCTCGCCGGGGAGAAGAACATTCGTGCTGACGCTCTCTCTCGCTCCCTTGTGTCAACTGAGGAGGAGGAGGAGGAGCCTCGGCTTATTGTCCCTTCGGAGAGTCTGAGAACCGTAGCTCCGGTTTCGCTTGAGTCTGTGCCTCCGGGCAAGACTTTTGGTCCCATCAATTTGCGACCGGAGGTTCTCTCTTGGGCTCATTCGTCCAGAGTGGGTGGACACTTTGGGGCAAAGAGGACATCTGAGTTGCTGGTGAGAATGTACTGGTGGCCACATATGGTTCGTGACGTCGGAGACTACGTTCGGGCATGTGTCTCTTGTGCCAAAAATAAGTCTCTCCGTCAACGGCCAGCTGCTTTGTTACACCCTCTGCCGGTGGCAGACAGGCCCTGGGAGATGGTCGGGATGGACTTTGTGGTGGGTTTGCCCAAGTCTCGTGGCTGTACCATCATTTGGGTAATCACCGACCATTTTTCTAAAATGGTGCATTTGGTGCCGCTTCCTCGGCTACCTTCTGCACGGGCCTTGGCAGCGTTGTTTATTAAACACATCTTCCGCCTTCACGGTATGCCAGACAAAATTATCAGTGACCGGGGTCCCCAGTTTGCGTCTC